>NC_134092.1:119399348-119706134 GCF_000715075.1 Nicotiana tabacum | reverse complement strand
GTTTGATAAAGATTGACGCTTTATGATCCGGAATAGTTTCTTATGAGTTTTATTTGTGCTTTGAAGTTATTTTGGTTAGATTTGAGCCGTCCGGAGGTCATTTCACCAGAGAAGTTCATTTTAAAGTATCGGTCTGTCTTCTTTGAGGTAAGTATCTTGCCTAACTTCATGTGGGGAAACTACCTCTTAGGATTTGAGTCTTCTATGCTAATTGTAGTCCGTGTACGCAAGGTGACGAGTACGTGCTCGGACTTATTTGTGGAAAGTTGGCCTTTTAGGGTTCTTAGGTCCTTGTATTCACTGATTATGCAGTTGTTATGTTATGAATACATCTCTTAATTACTAGTTTCACCTCTACATGCTTTAATTAGAATTAATTTCTTCATGATCTCCCCTTGTTGCTTATTTGATTCATCTGTGCCTTAACTAAAATTGTTATCTCTTCTATTGCCATGGTTTCTTTCCCCTAACTGCCTATCTTTGTTTGAAGTTATAATTAGCTCTCTTGTAATTTTTCATCCTTAATTGAGGCTATGATTATCTTTCTGCTGCTTATACCTAATTGAATTTATTGTATCGCTTTATTAATTTCCCAAAATTAAAAGAAGTTAGATATCCTATATTTTAGTTAAATTCTCCTTATTCGAAATTATTCGCCTTGTGTTAGCTCCCTAGTTTTCGAACTGTACATTGTGGATCGTTGTTACATAATATTTCCTTTATTGTTGAGTTGTTCTTATTAAGACTAGCATTCTCTATTGTGGCTACTCCTTGTGAATTAATTCCTTCGTTCCTTTGAGTTCTGGAAAATCTGAGTTGACTTATTTTATAAAACCCTTGTATTACTGCCATTGTTGTTGTTGTTGTTGTACTTGTTGTGGTGAGGCACGAGGTTTCTGCCGTGCGGTTGTTGTTATTGTGATGCATGAGGTTTCTTCCGTGCGGTTGTGGTTATAGGGTTGCACGAGGTTTCTGTCGTGCTATTGTTACTATTGATATTTCCACATGCGGTGTGACAAGGCGGGATTTATATATGTGGTTTGCGCATGCGGCGAGATAAGATGGGAACATTGTTACGCACGTGTGACGAGATAAGGCAGACACTTACTTTATTATTGCACACATGGCGAGACAAGGTAGTCTATGTCAGGGATTGATTTGTGATAACTTGTGATGGCCTAGGGGCATTTTATTGTTGATGTTTGTGTAGTGGTACACTTACCTGTGTGAGATTTATCTTGTGGAAAGTTGTGAGAAAATATTCTACGTGTTGTCCATTTCTTTTCCTATACTTACTAGCTAGCATGAACCATGTTAGGACACTTGCACAGGCATACACATATTTGAGTACTCTTATCGGTTAAGAGGTTTTCTTGATACTGCTGAGTATAGATGCACACCCTTGTTTACTTACCTTCTATGTGAGAATGGCTCTATTTGGCACGTGAGTCGCCAGTGCGGTTATAAAGTGAAATGAGGAAACAGGATACCAAGTGTTAGGGTTCAGGTATTGGGACCCGTGAGTTGTGAGTAGTATAAGGTTCGGTACCTCGTGGAGTTTATTGACTAAAAACATGGTGTGAAAGTGGTTGTTTTTCATCTAGTTGCTACCTGCCCTTCTTTTAATTTTGTTCATCGGATTTAGGTTGTGCTTCCGTTCGTTCTTCTATGTCATTATTATGGTGTTCTGCTGATAGGTGTTGTACCCCTTTCTTATTGAAATTTACCGTATTAATTGCCATTTCGCGTAGTCTTTATGTAGATATCATACTCTGTTGTTTCTATACTTATACTTGTTCAGGTTATTTAGTCTAGTAGGTGTCTTGACGGTTCCTCATCACTACTCCACTGAGGTTAGTCTTGACACTTGCTGGGTACCGCCGTGGTGTACTCATACTACACTTCTGCACATTTTTGTGTAGATCTAGGTATTTCGATGTCAGTTGATCCTTAGCTAGCTGTGCGGATTGTTTCTATGGAGACTCAAGGTAAACCTGCTGCTGCGTTCGCAGGCTTCGAAGTCACCTTCTGATTTGTATTCATACTGCTTACTTTATTTCAAAAAGTTGTATTTAGAAAATTGTAGCAAACTCTGTAGAGCTTATGACTTGTACTGCCGGTTTTGGGAATTATAAATTTTATAGAGATTTCTATTTCAAAAATTGTTAGATGTTATTTAATTATTGTTGTTATTCAGTAAATGTTAGGCTTACCTAGTCCTTAAGACTAGGTGCCATCACGATACCCAACGGAGGGAAAATTGGGTCGTGACAAGTTGGTATCAGAGCTCTAGGTTCATAGGTGCTACAAGTCGTAAGCGAGTTTAGTAGAGTCTTGCGGATCGGTACAGAGACGTCTGTACTTATCTTCAAAAGGCTATAGAACTATTAGGACAGTTTCACTTCCTTCATTCCTATCATGCGAGTTCATTGACCTCAAAGTTTGAACTTTTATCATTCCATTATCTTACAGATGGTGAGGACAGGAGCTGCAGTTACTGATGACGTTACCCCCGGAGCATATGTCACTAGGGGCAGAGGCAGAGGCCGACGAGGAGCACGTGCTACAGCTAGGGCACCTACCAGAGCAGCAGTTGAGGAACCGCCAGTAGTTCCAGTTGGGGGGCCAGTACCGTAGTCTCCTGTTGTTACCTCTGGACTTCAGGAGACCTTAGCACAGTTCCTTAGCATGTTTGGTACATTGGCTCAGGGGAGTTGATTCCGGTTGCACCAACTACTTCACAGACCAGGGGAGAAACCTAGACTCCTGCCGCCCACACTCCAGAGCAGCGAGTTTATGTAGGTCAGGTTCCAGGTTCTCATGGCGACACAGCCTGTGGTCCCAGTTCAGCCCGTGGTTAGGGTAGCAGCATCTGAGGAAGAACAGTTTAGACTTGAGAGGTATAAGAAGTACCACTCTCCTACCTTCATTGGATTGGCGACAGACGATGCCCAGGGTTTTTTGGGGGAGTGTCACAGCATTCTTCGTACTATGGGTATTGTGGAGATGAGCGGGGTTTCTTTTTCTATGTTCCAGCTCAGGGGAACGGCTTATCAGTGGTGATGGGCGTATGAGTTGGGTAGCCCGGCCAAGTCAGCTTTACTTACATGGGTTCAGTTTTCAGAGATGTTCCTGAGAGAGTTTGTACCTCAGTCCTTTCGAGATGCATGGCGCGCGGAGTTTGAGCAGCTATGCCAGGGCACTATGCCAGTGTCAGAGTATGTCGTTAGATTTATTTATTTGGCCAGACATGCACCTGCTTTGGTCGCTACAGTTAGAGAGTGTGTTTGTAGATTCATTTAGGGGCTCAGGCATGATATTCGGTTCAGCATGGCTCAGGAGTTAGAGTCGGATGTTTTGTTTCAGCAGGTGGTAAAGATCGATCGCCGAGTGGAAGGCATGTGGTATCAGGAGAGAGATGACAGGTGGGGCCATAGGAGAGAGGACAGGCAAGGTCAGGAGAGAGAGGACAGGGAGGCGAGGAGGCCTTGTAGACTGGAGAGATCTACCGGTCCTTATTTTGGAGGCAGGGTACGGCATGGTAGAGGTTTTATGGGTCAGCTAGTTCAGTTTGCACTTCAGGCATCGCAGAGTGTTTCAGGTACTCATGGGTCTCAGATTACCTGTACCGCACAGTTCCCATAGCCACGTCAGCAGAGAGGTTGCTTCGAGTATAGATATACCAGCCATAGGGTGAGAGATTGTCCTAGACTCCGGACAAATATGTCACATCGGGGTATTCAGGCGAGTAGAGGGCGCCCAAGAGAGGGAGGACCGGCCCGTTGATGTGTCTCATATAGTAGGATGGAGGCCGATGCGCCACATAATATCATACAGGTATGCTTTTGATTTGTTACAGAGGGGCACCATTCGTATTTTATTTCGGTTCTGCTTATCGAGGCGAGTTCCCTTATTTGGTTGCTCTACCTATGGGTGAATTCATGACTTAGTATTATGTTTATGTGTTTGCCCCTGTTGGGAGATTCTATGAGTGGTTGCCCGTGTCTATCATTTGTTTTTATCCATTATTGAGAGTTACGAGACTAGAAGTGAATTCATATTGTCTATTATGGTAGGTTTGATGTGATTCCTAAGTAATTCGGTTACGATTTGTGATTTGATACTCTACCGGGGTGAGAGTTCAGTAAGTGTTGTGATTTTATTGGCAGAATTGAGTTAGTAGAATATTTCAATTGGTATGATGTGTATTCGGCTTGTGATTCAGAGTTGAGGGTGAGACCCTCACGATTCCATGTGATTTGATATGTTTGAGCCGGTCTGCGTGCCGTGGTGGAAGTTATATCAGGATGAGATTCTTGTGGTTTGTTCATATACCTTGATTCTTTCTTTTTAAATTGATTCGTAGCATGGTTGTGATAGAGAGTTGTGCATGTCGGGCTTGTTTGATATTTCTCTTATATGTTTCTCTTTTCATATTTATTCCTTTTCGTCTTGTGCTTATTTGGGTTTAGTTTACGGGTGTTACACCACATATTTTCGTACGTGCAAGTACGCCATAAGTAAATTGATGGAAGCTCGGAAATGAGATATTACATCCCGTATTTTTGTATGTTAAAGTTTCGTCGTAGGTTAATCGACGTAAGTTCGGGAATGGGATTATTTTGAGATTATAAGCATTATGTTATTTCAAACAAGTGACGAATAAATTCGTGAAGGTGAGAGGGTAAGCAAATCGAAGAAAATGAATTTCCTCGAAGTTTGACATTTTGGGATAAAATACGGTCCGAGCTAAAATACCCGGTATTTATGGACTAGTACCATACAAGGTACCACATGGCCATGATAGTAAAGTGTATTAAAAGTGAGTAGTATTTTAAGTAAATTGAGATAATTTTTAATTATGTGGATAATAGATTAATTGTGGGGATAATTGTGATATTAAGTAAGGATTAAGTGGATAATGATCCTTTTATGGGCTGCCACATGGCATTAAGCCAAGCCAAAGTGGCACAAATGGGCATGATGAGTCATGAGACATAAATTGCCTTGTTTACACGTAAGAGCCATTGATTAACAACCTTGGTTTAGTTCTTTATTTGATAAACGAATCTACAAACAAAGAAAAGCTTGTTGGAATTAGCATTAAGAAACAAGACTCATAAATCTTTACACGAGAGACGTAAAGATTTCCTTACAAACCAAGACCAATGTTCTTATGCTTTCCCAATCACTTTGATTTCACATTCTCAAATTTTTGTCATTCTTTAAATACTTTTTGATAACAATTATAAATTAGAGAATAGGAAAAAGTTATGGCACCATTAGATGGAATCTTGGCTAAGCCATAAAAGTCTCAAATTCACAAATATATGAAATGGAAAACGTGAATTGCTTTAACAAGAAAAGCCACCCAAAATTATGATCAAATTCACCAAAATGGAGGTGTTCTACATCTACAAATGTAATGGATCTCAAGCCAAGAAATCTTCATACGTAATTATACTACGTAATGTAATAGCAACGGGATTTTTGCGATTCTAAGGGAGTACGGTGCAATTTTTCTCAAGAATATCATATGGATTTTTCCTAATTTGATTTGTCGTTACGTGTTCATCGCAAAAGACGTTTGTTAGAGGAATTGTCAAGAGAATCGGTCTAGGTATGTTAAGGCGATCCCTTCTTTCTTTTGGCATGATCAATACGATACAACAGAAACGAGTAAACGTATAATTTTCATAAATGACTCTATTCATAGAAGTATTAGAGATGCCTACATTCTTGATTCCCCATGTGAATTATTATTATATCTTCTGTTCATGGGTCTCAGAAAAATACGTATTTGATAAAGTTTATCCGAAAGGTATATTGATGTTTATGGCTTTCCTAAAAATCTTATTAACGTATTCCATGCATTTATACATGTATATTGACCCATGACCAGATGGCATTATATACGTGTATATTATATGTATATGGGATATGGGAAAAGGTTATGGCGTTATATACGCACCACCACCCGATCAGCTGGTATACGTTGATGATTTGTCCACAGTGGCCGAGATGATATGATGGGATGCCCTCAGAGGCTTGATGATGTTATGAACACATATACCCATGCATGGTATGACATTTATACGCATATTCATGACATTATAATATTAAATGATTCTTAGAGCTATTCAGATATACATGTTGAGTCTTTTACTCCATGTTTCTCTCAAGTCTATTATTTACGGATTTTCATTCCTTACATACTCGGTACATCATTTGTACTTACGTCCCTTTTACCTGGGGACACTGCGTTTCATGCCCACAGGTCCCGATAGACAGGTTGAGAGCCCTCCAAGTAGACTATCAACTCAGCGGAAGATGTTGGTGCACTCAATTTGCTCCGGAGTTGCTATTTGATCAGTATCATTAAGACATGTATTGATTGGTATGGCAGACTCTGTCCCGACCTTTATTACAATTATGTATTCTTAGAGGCTTGTAGACTGATTTCATGTGTACAGGTATTTGTATGGCCTTGTCAGCCTATGTTTTGAGTTTATAAATGATCATGTTGGCCTTATAGGCCCATATGTCACGTGTATGAGTTTTTATATCAGGTTGGGTCATTCTATGTGGGGTAATTCCCTCATGTTTACTCTGTTTATCTCATGACTCACCTTCTGGCCCACTTACCTATGATGATATAATAAGAAAGATACGTTATGTTGGTATTCGGTTGAGTAAAGTACCGGGTGCCTATCGCGGCCCATCGGTTTGGGTCGTGACAAAAGTGGTATCAGAGCAGTTCTGTCTTAGGGAGTCTACAAGCTGTGTCTAGTAGAGTCTTGTTTATGGGTGTGTTGTACACCACACTTATAAGTAGGAGGCTACAGGGCATTTAGGACTATCACTCTTTCTTCTTACTCTAAATCGTGTGGTAGAGCTCGGTTGTAAGAACTCAATTTCCTAAACTCTATCTTATTCATAATACGACGATGCCTGCATCTAGGAAGACGGTTGGTAAGAGATATAGTTGTGGAAGAGTTTGAGTCAGAGGAACTCGATTTTTGTGTCATTCTTATTATGGATAAATATGAGGTATTCAGCAGATCATGTGTGTACTAAGACGTGTAAGCTTCTTGATAAGGATCCCTAAGGCAAGTATGTCTATCAACTCTTACGGTAAAAAAGGAATAAGAGAATCGGAAGGTAGACACAAGTTTCAGCAATTAAAAGATGCAAGGTGAAGAAGGGTACTAGTTACCCAGTTAATGAAGATCATCGGTATTTTCAACTCAGGCAGAAAAATATAAGCATTATGAGTTACCTTCAATAGTAACAGAGGTACATTTCAGTTATGCCCTATAGGAGCCAACAAATATAGTTTAACAGAAGGACGGGATATCAGGATCCAACTGGGGCTAAAGTAACCCAAAATGTTGGATGGATTGTTAGCGTTAGCTGACACTCCGAAGGATATTGCGAATGTGCTAATAGAACTCCTTGTGAGACACCCAGATGGTGCACTATAAAATAGTACAACTAGATATGAGTACTACAAAGATAAGCACCGGAAGCCTTGAAGGGATAAATATTACCTTAGTATGGCTCCCATCCCTAGTAGAGAGAGAATGTTAGGCAACCTGAAGAGCCAGTGGATGGAGCAAGGGTAGCTAAAAGAAAAAGAATGTCTTGTTGAAGTTTTCAGAATAAAGTGATAGACATAAATGTTATCAAGAAAATAAGCAGAGGGTTAATGAAGCATTATAAGTAAGATGTGATACATGGATGACAACGGTAGATCAAGGAAATGACAATATTACAGAGTCTATAGTGAAGTGAAGAAAAAGACAAGAGGTGACAGGCCTTGAGATAAAAAAGAGTATAGGCCATAAAGTCATATCCTCATTTCGAGAAACAACTTCGTGACTCCAATGCGACTACAAGAATGAAAAGTTAGACCCCAGAGTAATCGAAATCAGAATGGGCCGGTGAACAAGATAAACTAAACATGAATTAGGGACTGAGTGATTTCATAATAGTCGGCATCATGAGAAATTCAGAGATTGCGTTCCGGTGATAATAGAATAGACGACAGAAGAATAACTTTTAAAGGTCATTCAGGAAGACTCTTTCCTAAAACAAGCAATGTGAGCAAAGTTAAGCTTTAGGGACTGTATGTGCCAGTTATACTAAGTGTCACCCTCACGAGTAAGGAATTTTGTTATCCTTATTATAGAAGAATTACCGCAAGGCGAGTAAGGGTCATCGATAATGTGAAAAGACACCAAAGATAAAGAGGTAAAACATCTATAGGTAGATCGTCGTAACTCTAAATTTTAGCACTCCCCTAAAGGGGGGGAATATGGAGTGATGTGAGATTAAGTCAGAATTAAGTGGTTCTAGTAACTACGAAATGGTAAAGGAAGAATGCGATAAAAAAATGAGAAAGGAATGAGATTGCACTTATCCAAATCCTACATATATGCTACGATTCCTGAACATTATGCAGATATGACATAAAGGAGAGGAAGTAAGGGTTCCTGCCCGAGATGTTATTAATAGATAAGGAGCATGTGCAAGATGTAAGTTAAGATAAAAGAGATAACCCAAGAAGATTATGCGGAATATTGATATGATAATGGGCCAACGAGTAGTTAGTAGTTGATCTAGGAAGATCCTAGTTATGGCTAAACAAGAGGACACAGACAAATCAACAGATTGTGCAAGATGAACATAGTGAACCCCAACATGGGGAATTCAGTCTCGCAGATATGACATCGTGATCCTTAAGATATATTCAGATAGGAGTTGGGGTAGTTAAAGGTAAATAAAAGAGAATGTCACTAGAAGACAGTCAAAATATTAGTTTAGAAGCAACCCTACAAGCACAAGGGCATGGAAATAAGTAACTACGGATAATAATAGGCGTAGGAAGAACATCAAAAATTCAATCAAGTATACGATGTGATAAGCTTGTAACTTTACAAGAGTCAGAAGGTCTTCCCTAAGTACTACAACGAAAGACTAGCTGAGGAAATAAGGAAGAAGGCTTCAACCTAAGCACAGTGACCTAAAGAGGAAATGGTCATGTAAAAAAAAGTCTCACTATAACATTGTATGCACTCCATGAGAAAGTGGCACCTACCGTGGCTAAGGAACGGGTAGAAAAATTAAAAGTAATATTCGAGATCATATGAGTTGCATGAAAATTCCGACATGCATGGCAACTAAGATAAGCTAAGTATGCACGCAACAAGGGGGCAGAAAGACCAGGAAAAGTAATTGCTTACATTTAAAAAAAGCTGAGATGGAACGAAAGGAAGTATTCGATCAATGATCCAGAGTTAGTAACGTAATGAACGGACTTAAAATTTCGTAGTATTATCCATGCGGCATATATGTTGACAATCATACAGCTGTAGAAGACTCTGGTATAAGTTAAAGGAAAGAATTGAGTCCAGGTCATAGACAAGGGATTGAATTATTAGATGATGGCATCATAGATATTCCATAGCGGCTATGAAATACTAAAGTAATAACTAATACCAGGAGCCGCAGACAGAAGATAGCTTAATCCTACACAAAGGTTGATCAGAAGGAAGAGAAAACTAAAGAGTTACATCAACGAAGCAGATCATGAGTCTGATTATTGGACCCAGAAAATTATAGACATTATGATTCAAAACATTGCAGAATCACTCTTAATATCAGAGGTACAAGAGAGATAGTACAACAACCATTTTCTATAACGGCCCTACAAAAAAGCCAGTTAGAAGAGTACCAGCCTCATAAGAAGTCAGTATGAAGCTTCCACTGGATCGTGTATGCACCAGAGTTGCAAATATTATAATAGAGCTTCAAGTTGTGGATGTGAATTATACCTATGTGGAAGGAAGGTCATAAAGGAGATAGAAGATGTGATGCGAGATTTTAAGGTAGGTAAGGTAAAGGTGAACAACGTATGAGATACTCACATGCAGAAGGTTATGTATAGTTCATACTTCGGATAGAAGGATAGAAATGCTGGGATTCAGTATCCAGGAATGATAGCGGCGTCATCAATGGCATATTTTCCAGCCCATGGTTTCTAGGTATCGAGAAGCCTAATTAAGAGAGTAAAGAAGAGTTAGAGACGATATGATGTCTCACTTGATGTTCCAGAATGACATATGGAGATTTATGATGCAAGCAAGTTGAAGGAAGGTTGCGAGTAGTATAAATAGATACGTGAAGGTCGCAAGCTAAAGTATGGTAAAGCGACAAGGTTTTAGGAAGATAGGAGTAAGGATAAGAAAAGGCAAGTGCGAAAGTGACGAGAATGGACCTCGGGATTAAGCCCATGAAAACAAGAGAGTTGATGGTTTCTCTAAGTTATAGAGAGCTCGGTATAGCCTGAATAAACTCAAAGGAGTCTAAGACTAGTAGCATTTAGAAGAGATGGAATATTGCCCTGGTAGTAGAATGAAGGTGTATTTGTAATAGATAAAGGATGACGTTTGGGCCTTCGATTGAGTAATGACTTGAAGAGGATTTCATTAATTGTACGGAATTAAAATACCCATGTGAGGTAAGCCACATTGGGATGCTATGAAACAAGATATAGCAATATTCATAAGTTCAACAAAGCATCAAGCGAAGAACTTCATTGTACTTATAGATCCCCAGAGGGACATCTTATTAAGCTCTGTATATGTTCACAAAATGAGGCCTAGGGATTGGCTAAAAGCTGGAGGAAAAAGGAGAGAAGAGTCACATAGGCGCACTTACAAAGTCAGAGTCGTACAGGCTACATGATAAAAAAATAGCAACAGTCACAAGATTGGAATGATTCTGACCACGAGTCATGGTGTGAGAAAGAGGCCTAAAGGGGGGAATTCCCTGGCGTTTGGATTTATTCACAGAACAGTTGCGTAAATTGCAAGGAGAGTATTAAAGTATTCGCAAGAGCTATGGGTTATGAGAATGATAAGTGCATCAGTCAACATTTGAGGACGAATGCTCCAAAGGGGGGAATGATGTTACACCCCATGTTTTCGTATGTGAAAGTATGCCATAAGTAAATTGATGGAAGCTCGGAAATGAGATATTACATCCTGCATTTTCGTATGTTAAAATTTCATCGTAAGTTAATCGACGTAAGTTCGGGAATGGGATTATTTTGAGATTATAATCATTATGCTATTTCAAACAAGTGACGAGTAAATTCGCGAAGGTGAGAGGGTAAGCAAATCAAAGAAAATGAATTTCGTTGAAGTTTGACATTTTGGGATAAAATAGGCCCGAGCTAAAATATCCGGTATTTATGGACTAGTACCATATAATGTACCACATGACCATGATAGTAAGGTGTATAAAGTGTATTAAAAGTGAGTAGTATTTTAAGTAAATTGAGATAATTCTTAATTATGTGGATAATTGATTAATTGTGGGAATAATTGTGATATTAAGTAAGGATTAAGTGGATAATGATCCTTTTAGGGGCTGCCACATGGCATTAAGCTAGGCCAGAGTGGCACAAATGGGCATGATGAGTCATGAGACTTAAATTGCCTTGTTTACACGTAAGAGCCATTGGATAACAACCTTGGTTTAGTTCTTTATTTGATACACGAAGTTACAAACAGAGAAAAGCTTGTTGGAATTAGCATTAAGAACCAAGACTCACAAATCTTTACACGAGAGACGTAAAGATTTCCTTACAAACCAAGACCATTGTTCTTATGTTTTCCCAATCACTTTGATTTCACATTCTCAATTTTTTGTCATTCTTTAAATAGTTTTTGATAAGAATTATAACTTAGAGAATAGGAAAAAGTTATCGAACCATTAGATGGAATCTTGGCTAAGCCATAATAGTCTCAAATTCACAAATATATGGAATGGAAAACGTGATTTGCTTCAGCAAGAAAAGCCATCCAAAATTGTGATCAAATTCACTAAAATGGAGGTGTTCTACATCTACAAATGTAACGGATCTCCAGCCAAGAAATCTTCATACGAAATTATACTACATAATGTTATAGCAACGGGATTTTTGTGATTCTAAGGGAGTACGGTGCAATCTCTCTCAAGAACATCATATGGATATTTCCCTAATTCAATATGTCATTACGTGTTCGTCGCAAAAGATGTGTGTTAGAGGAATTGTCAATAGAATCGGTCTAGGTATGTTAAGTCTATCCCTTCTTTCTTTTGGCATGATCAATACGATACAATCGAAACGAGTAAACGCATAATTTTCATAAATGACTCTATTCATAAAAGTATTAGAGATGCCTAGATTCTTGATTCCCCATGTGAATTATTATTATATCTTCTATTTATGGGTCTCAGAAAAATACGTATTTGATAAAGTTTATCCGAAAGGCATATTGATGTTTATGGCCTTCCGAGAAATCTTATTAACGTATTTGTTATGCATTTCATACATTTATACATGTATATTGACCCATGACCAGATGGCGTTATATACGCGTATATTATATGGATATGGGATATGGGAAAAGGTTATGGCGTTATATACGCACCACCAATTGATCAGCTGGTATACGTTGATGATTTGCCTAAAGTGGCCGAGATGATATGATGGGATGCCCTCAGAGGCTTGATGATGTTATGAACGTATATACCCATGCATGGTATGATATTTATATGCATATGCATGACATTATAATATTAAATGATTCACAGAGCTATTCAGATATATATGTTGAGTCTTTTACTCAATGTTTCTCTCATGTCTATTGTTTACGGATTTTCATTCCTTACATACTCGGTACATCATTTATACTTACATCTCTTTTGCATGGGGACGCTGTGTTTCATGCCCGCAGGTCTCGATAGACAGGTTGAGAGCCCTCTAAGTAGGCTATCAACTCAGCGGAATATGCTGGTGCGCTCCATTTGCTCCGGAGTTGCTATTTGGTCAATATCATTAGGACATGTATTGATTGGTATGGCGGTACTATGTCCCAACCTTTATGAAAATTATATATTCTTAGAGGCTTGTAGACAGATGTCATATGTACGGGTATTTGTATGGCCTTGTCGGCCTATGTTTTGAGTTTATAAATGATCATGTTGGCTTTATTGGGCCGTATATCATGTGTATGAGTTTTTATATCAGGTTGGGTCATTCTATGTCGGGTAATTATCTCATATTTACTCTGTTTATCTCATGACGCAACTTCTGGCCCACTTACGTATGATGATGTAATAAGAAAGATATGTTATGTTGGTACTAGGTTGAGTAAAGTACCGGTGCCCCATGACCAGATGGCGTTATATACGCGTATATTATATGGATATGGGATATGGGAAAAGGTTATGGCGTTATATACGCACCACCAATTGATCAGCTGGTATACGTTGATGATTTGCCTAAAGTGGCCGAGATGATATGATGGGATGCCCTCAGAGGCTTGATGATGTTATGAACGTATATACCCATGCATGGTATGATATTTATATGCATATGCATGACATTATAATATTAAATGATTCACAGAGCTATTCAGATATATATGTTGAGTCTTTTACTCAATGTTTCTCTCATGTCTATTGTTTACGGATTTTCATTCCTTACATACTCGGTACATCATTTATACTTACATCTCTTTTGCATGGGGACGCTGTGTTTCATGCCCGCAGGTCTCGATAGACAGGTTGAGAGCCCTCTAAGTAGGCTATCAACTCAGCGGAATATGCTGGTGCGCTCCATTTGCTCCGGAGTTGCTATTTGGTCAATATCATTAGGACATGTATTGATTGGTATGGCGGTACTATGTCCCAACCTTTATGAAAATTATATATTCTTAGAGGCTTGTAGACAGATGTCATATGTACGGGTATTTGTATGGCCTTGTCGGCCTATGTTTTGAGTTTATAAATGATCATGTTGGCTTTATTGGGCCGTATATCATGTGTATGAGTTTTTATATCAGGTTGGGTCATTCTATGTCGGGTAATTATCTCATATTTACTCTGTTTATCTCATGACGCAACTTCTGGCCCACTTACGTATGATGATGTAATAAGAAAGATATGTTATGTTGGTACTAGGTTGAGTAAAGTACCGGTGCCCGTCGCGGCCCATCAGTTTGGGTCGTGACAACGGGGTTGGTGCCCGGTGGCGCGTTAGATGTGACTTGTTGATCCGGGTGTATAGTTATGAGGTATTCATGTTTCTTTCCTCATGGTCAGCATTGTGGAGGTTTGAACGAGTCTCTAACGGATATGAGGCTAATTGTCGGTGCTGGCTTTGATTATGGGCAACTATTGTGATAAGAAATGTTATTTTGGGCCTATGTGTGGTGTGTCATGTTGGGTGGTCATACCATGTGGGTGTAGGCATGAGTTTTTGCAGCTGGTTGAGACTGATACCGGGTATGAATTCAAAATTGGGTCTTTTGAAGATGAATGGAAGGTGAGAATTTTGACTCTAGGTCTTATCGGTGTTGGTAGAAAGGATAAATTGCAGTTGAGATGGTGTTATCGGGCTTATGTGGATTTGGGGTGACGTGGGGTCACCTGCGGGTGTATGTTAGATATGTGCTTTCAGTGATTTAAAGACTTCGAGGCGATTCTTGGCACGTTCGAGGACGAACGTTTGTATAAGAGGGAAAGGATGTAACAACTCAGCCGGTTATTTTGAAAATTTAAGTCTCATTCGGTAGCATAAGGCCCTGAGCAGCTTCGTATTATGTGTATTGACTTGCGTGCATGGTTGATTTCAGTTACCAGATGATTCGGAGTGATTTGGGACACTTAGTCCCTAAAACGGAAGCTTAAGTCTTAGGATTTTGACCGTAGTCAGAATTGTGTGAAGACGACTCCGGAATGGAGTTCTGTCGGTTCTGTTAGCTCCGTTGGGTGATTTTGTACTTGGGAGCATGTCCGAACTGTGAATTTGAGGTTTGTAGCCGATTTAGTCTTGCAATAGCGAAAGTCGAATTTTTGGAGATTTTGACCGAAAGTGGACTTTTTGATATCGGGGTCAAATTCCAATTTTTCAAGGTGGAGTAGGTTCGTAATTTTGAATATGACTTTCCTGCAAAATTAGACGTCATTCCGGGTAGATTTGATAGGTTTCGGTGCGGGTTTTAGAAGTTGGAAGATTTGAAAGTTCATAAGTTCGATTCATGGTGCGATTCATAGTTTCGACGTTGTTTGATGTGATTTGAGACCTCGAGCGAGTCCGTGTTAGGTTATGGAACTTGTTGGTGTGCTTGGACGGGGTCCCGGGGGGCCCAGATGTGTTTCGGATGAGTTAGGATGATTTTTATAAATTTGAACAGGTCTGGTTCTGGTGTTTTCGTACCTGCGACACTTTGGAGCGCAGGTACGGCTCCGCTTCTGCGTGAGCTTGGTCCCTTCTACTATCGATGAGGTCAGGGAGCTAGCCCTCTTCTGTGTATGCTGGCATGTGGTGCGAAGGACACTTTTGCGGTTGAGTGATCGCATCTGCGAAGGAGTCCGCTTCTACGCTCCTGTCTTCGCTTCTGTGGCGCCGCTGGTGCGGCTATGTTGTCTGCAGATGCGGACCTGGTAAGTTAAGTTCGCAGATGCGAACGTCTGCCCGCAAATGCGATAGCGCAGATGCGCTTAATGGTCTGCAGGTGCGGTCATACCTGGGCAGAATCATATAAGTCGAGGGTTTGGCAATTTTCTTCATATTTTGAGTTTTAGACCTCGGTTTTGGGAGCTTCTTTAAGGGTTTTTCAAGCAAATCTATTGGGTAAGTGTTCTCCACCTAGAATTTATTATATTCCATGATTTTATCTTTATTTTTATCATGTAATTTGCAGTTTGAGTTGAGGAAAATGGAGTTTTTTGAAGAAAAATGACAAAATAAAAAATCATGATTTGAGGGACGAAATGATATCGAAATTTGATAATTTTAGTATGGTTGAACTCGTATCGGAATGGGTATTCGGGTTTTGTGAAATTTGTCAGGTTCCGAGGTGCGGGCCCGGGGGTCGACTTTCGGGTCGATTTTTAGATTTTGATAAAGATTGAGGTTTTATGATCCGGAATAGTTTCTTATGAGTTTTATTTGTGCTTTAAAGTTATTTTGGTTAGATTTGAGCCATCCAGAGGTCATTTCGAAGTTCATTTTAGAGTATCGGTCTGTCTTCTTTGAGGTAAGTATCTTGCCTAACTTCGTGTGGGGGAACTACCCCTTAGGATTTGAGTCTTCTATGCTAAATGTAATCCGTGTACGCAAGGTGACGAGTACGTGCTCGGACTTAATTGTGGAAAGTTGGCCTTTTAGGGTTCTTAGGTCCTTGTATTCACTGATTATGCAGTTGTTATGTTATGAATACGTCTCTTAATTACTAGTTTCACCTCTACATGCTTTAATTAGAATTAATTTCTTCATGATATCCCCTTGTTGCTTATTTGAGTCATCTGTGCCTTAACTGAAATTGTTATCTCTTCTATTGCCATGTTATCTTTCCCCTATTGCCTATCTTTATTTGAAGTTATAATTAGCTCTTTTGTAATTGTTCATCCTTAATTGAGGCTATGATTATCTTTCTGCTGCTTATCCCTAATTGAATTTGTTGTATCGCTTTCTTAATTGCTCAAAATTAAAAGAAGTTAGATATCCTATATTTTAGTTGAATTCTCCTTATTCAAAATTATTCGCCTTGTGTTAGCTCCCTTGTTGTCGAACTGTACATTGTGGATCGTTGTTACATAATATTTCCTTTCTTGTTGGCTACTCCTTGTGAATTAATTCCCCCGTTCCTTTGAGTTCTGAAATTTCTGAGTTGACTTATTTTTTCATACCCTTGTATTACTGCCATTGTTGTTGTTGTACTTGTTGTGGTGAGGCACGAAGTTTCTGCCGTGCGGTTGTTGTTATTGTGATGCACGAGGTTTCTGTCGTGCGGTTGTTGTTATGTGGTTGCACGAGGTTTCTGCCGTGCTATTGTTACTATTGATATTTGCACATGCGGTGTGACAAGGCGGGATATATATATGTCGTGCTATTGTTACAATTGATATTTGCACATGAGGCGTGACAAGGCAAGATATATATGTATATGTGAGTTGCGCATGTGGCGAGACAAGGTGGGAACATTGTTATGCACGTGTGGCGAGACAAGGCGGGCACTTACTTTATTATTGCACACGTGGCGAGACAAGGTGGGCTATGTCAGGGATTGATTTGTGATGACTTGTGATAGCCTGGGGGCATTCTTGTTGTTGATATTTGTGTAGTGGTACACTTACCTGTGTGAGCTTTATTTTGTGGAAAGTTGTGAGAAAACATTCTACGTGTTGTCCATTTCTTTTCCTATTCTTACTAGCTAGCATGAACCATGTTAGGACACTTTCACAAGCATACACGTAGTTGAGTACTCTTATCGGTTAAGAGGTTTTCTTGATACTGTTGAGTATAGATGCACACCCTTGTTTACTTGCCTTTTATGTGAGAATGACTCTATTTGGCACGTGAGTCGTCAGTGTGGTTATGAAGTGAAATGAGGGCACAGGATGCTAAGTGTTAGGGTTCAGGTATTGGGACCCGTGAGTTGTGAGTAGTATGAGGTTCGGCACCTCGTGGAGTTTATTGACAAAAAACTTGGTGTGAAAGTGGTTGTTTTTCATCTAGTTGCTATCTGCCCTTCTTTTAATTGTGTTAATCGGATTTAGGTTGTGTTTCTGTTCGTTATTCTATGTCATTATTATGGTGTTCCGCTGATAGTTGTTGTACCCCTTTCTTACTGAAATTTATCGTATTTATTCCCACTTCGCGTAGTCTTTATGTAGATATCATACTTTGTTGTTTATATACTTATACTAGTTCATGTTATTTAGTCCTGTAGATGTCTTGAATGTTCCTCGTCACTACTCCCCTGAGGTTAGTCTTGATACTTGCCGGGTACCGCCGTGGTGTACTCATACTACATTTCTGCATATTTTTGTGCAGATCCAGGTATTTCGAAGTCAGTTGATCATTAGCTAGTTGTGCGGATTGTTGCTGTGGAGACTCAAGGTAATCCTGTTGGTGTGTTTGCAGGCTTCAGAGTCACCTTCTGATTTGTATTCATACTGTTTACTTTATTTCAAACAGTTGTATTTATAAAATTGTAGCAAACTCTGTAGAGCTTATGACTTGTACTACCGGTTTGGGAAATTGTAAATTTTATAGAGTGTATTTCAAAAATTATTAGATGTTATTTAATTATTGTTGTTATTCAGTAAATGTTAGGTTTACCTAGTCCCTAAGACTATGTGCCATCATGATACCCAACGGAAGAAAAATTGGGTCGTGACAACCTCGTGGGACTAAAACTCAATAATTACAGCATGAAATGGCTAAATATTCACAGAAAACACATCCAAGAATTATCAAATAAGCCTAACAGACATGACTCCCTATTAGTACTTTAGTACAAATTTAATTTCACAAGGGAGAATTTAACGATATCAATTTTCATCACAAGGATCTCGTCCTTATATAACTTCCATCGCTGCTTGTAGCTCGGTTTAAACATTTCACATCATATTAAAATATGAGGATCCCGTCCTCAGCTCTGAGTCACAAGTAATATGCACATCGTGCCAATCGAAATCTTTCCATTTCTTTTTTATTCGTTTAATAAATATTCGATAAACAATTTCACAACACATAATAACCCTCATACTTATAGGGCATATAAATCACAATTTGTAACCAATTATCCCAAAATCACATCAAAACTCACCATAATGAGTAATAGAAAGTCACTTTTAGCCTCATAGATCTCAATAGTAATCAAAACAAAATGATAGAAACTGCTATCGCCATAGAATCTCCCAACAAGGGTAAACACAAAAGTAGATTACAGAATTACGAAGCTCGCCCATATGTGGAGCATGATAGCAGGACTCACCTCGATACACAAAACCGGATCAACTAAGGAAAATATTCCTTTATAACAAATCAAGATTGTACGAGTAACAACAACATCTGGTGTATCGGCCTCAGCCAATTCATAGCAATTATATCAACGGGCTGGGCCTCCCCCTCTAGGGCGCCCTCTACCTGCATGTCCTCCACCCTTAACTAGTTATTCACTTGGAGTAGCCTAAGTATTTTGATGAAATTCGCCCCTCCCAAGTCTGGGACAATCTCTCATAATGTGCCTAGTATCGCCACTCTCATAACAACCCCTCTAAGGCCGCGACTGCTCGTGCTGAGTCGGTGCCGGATAACTGAAATAACCACTATAAGAACCTCGTGCTGGTGGTACACTAAAAGGATTAACTGGAGCACTACGAGTACTCTGAATTACGGACTGGGCTGGTTGACTACCTAAGCCTCCGCCATGTTGAGTGATAGCTACAGAATAGAATCCACTGAATCCTCCAAATTTCTGAGACCTTTTGGTCACCTTAGACTCTTTTTCCTTACTTCCAACACGTTCTAACATTCTGGCAACCTCTACTACTTGCTGAAATGGAATGTCAGTCTACAACTCTCGAGTCATACATATTTTTAAAATCATAATCGAGCCCTTCAATGAATCTGCGGACTCGCACTCTAAGTGTAGGAACCAAGATAGGTGCATGATGGGCTAACTCACTGTACCTGATAGCATATTTTGACACAGTCATGTTGCCCTGACACAACCATTAAAACTCTGTGCCCACGCATCCCGGAGAGTCTAGGGAACAAACTCTTTCAAAAACATCTCCGAAAATTGAGCCCAAGTTGGTGGGATTGCACCGGTTGGTCTACCTAACTCATAAACTTGCCACCACTGATACGCTGCTCCTAACAGCTGAAATGTAGTAAAGGCAACTCCACTCACTTTCACAATACTTATGGTGCGGAGAATACGATGACAATTAGTCCCCGACCTCATGCGGCCCTAGTAGAATGCGTGGGTGTCTACTCAGCTGACCCCATAGCGCGTCTCCTCACCATCCGTGAGAGAATAGAGATACAAAGGCTAAAACTCCAAAATCAACAAATTCCACATGGCATGAATGAAAGAAGTGGAAATTTCCTAACATTTATGTAGCCTCTTGAAGATAAGTATAGGCGTCTCTGTACCAATCCACAAGACTCTACTAGACTCATTTTTGACTCGTAGAACCTATTATCCTAGAGCTCTGATAGCAACTTGTCATGACCCAAACTCTCACCACAGGCATCGTGATGGCACTTAGTCTCTAAGACTAGGTAAGCCGGTTACAATTACATTTCGAGCCTTTTTTTAAAACATATAATTTAATACAAGTGTCAAAAAACAATAACGGAAATATTCAAACAACCTCCCAAGACAGATAATACTGAGTCACGAACTCTAACTAAATACATGCAATAATCTCAAGGATCGAATATACAATACTATTCGAATAAGAGTTGACATTACAATAAAATGGAAAGACTCCAAGGGACTGCGACGACCAAGCAGCTCTACCTTAAATCTTTGAGATCACACTCTAACCTCTGTCCGAATCCGATATCTCCAATACCTAGCTCTGCACAAAAATATGCAGAAGTATAGTATGAGTACACCACAGTCGGTACCCAGTAAGTATTAAGACTAACATCGGTGGAGTAGTGACAGGATACATTCAAGACACTCACTAGTCAAATAACTTGTGAAATATAGCATACAAAAGTAATAGAAAGACAAATATCAGTTATAGCAATAATAATCAACTAGTGATATAAACAGCAAGGCAGCAGTAACACCATAAATATTGCTCAAGCGAATAATAAACACAAGTAAAACAATTAATCAAGCCCTTCAAAATATACATATTTCAAATGTAAGTCCTTCAAATATAAATCTTTCACATATAAGTTCTTCAAATAAAAATCTTTCGAATATAATTCTTTCAAATAAAAGTCACTCTGTGACACCTCATTTCATAATCATAAAATACGGGTCTCGGCCCGCTTTCATATTTTCACGGCACCTCATGCCCATATCTCTATTACAACCGCGCAGACAACTCGCGTACTAAAATATCAATGTATATAAGATCAACAGGATCAATTTATTTTCAATAAAGTAAGTTTACAATTTTTAAACCAAGTAAGAAATCAACAAATAAATGAGTTTATTTTTTAACTCGTTTGGGGTGGAGAAAATGACATTTCAATTAAAATGAAGCATTTGATAGCTACTGATTTGGATGTAAAATTTATTAAATTAAAACATAATAGCAATTTCTTTTATTCAAAACAACTCAAACCTCGAAAACCAGTAAAACCCAGAAACACAAATTCTCAGAATCTTGTACAAAGAGCCAAAGCCAACACAATACAACAAAGAATATAAAACACATAATAAAATCAAATAATACATCACGGAAAAACACAAAAATTTACACATCACGGAAAAACCAAATAAACAAATGCAAGTAGAACCATAGAGAAATATCAACAAAGGGCATTCCCGAGGAACCACCTCGTAGTCCCAAATCATAAATAAATTTCAACAAAAGGGCACTCCCGAGGTACCACCTCGTAGTCCCAAATCATAAATAAATTTCAATCTTTCCTTATATCACCGTAGGCGCCTTTACATTTAGTTTTTAAAAATCAATTTTCCCGAATCACACCGCATGTTTAAAAATCCCGTGATTTAGTCACCCTTATCACACCGCATGGCTTCTAGTAGTTTCCCTACTAACCACGCGTATCAAGCCCTCCTTATCTCCCCGCATATGTTTCAACACCTAGATCTTATACCACCGCATGCGTATCAATATCATAATATATCACAATTCGTACCTCAAGTGCCCGATTATCACAACATAACATAACTTGCACCTCAATTGCTCAAATATCACAACATATTATAAATTGCACCTCAAATGCTCAAATATCACCACATATCACAAATTACACCTCAAGTGCTCAAATATTATAACATATCACAAATTACACGTCAAGTGCTCAAATATCAAAACATATCACAAATTGTACCTCAAGTGCTCAAATATACAACTTGTCACAGAAATCAACAACACGTTATTTTCCACAATAAGGAGCCCATGGCTCGACCATAATGTATACAAAATCATAACGAAAATATCCGGGAGTGAACAACTCAACAGAATAATATTTCACAATTTAGCACTTTGCCTCAATATCATTTACAACCTTTATAACTCAATACCAATTTCAACAACATGAATAGGAAAGTAATTTATTAACAACGCCTTCTTTAATCCAAATTTTTGGCAAATAAATTAATGCCTCCTTTTAAACTTATTTAATAATTATTTACAGATAAGGAATCCATAATGAAATTATTTTCAAGAAATGTCAACCCAACTAACCACGATATTTCACATAAAATTCAAAGTGGAAATAATACCAAATTATCATATAAAAATATCCTCGATAAACAAGGAATGAGGCATGACAAAAACATAAGGGCGTTTACGAATTTCAACCAATGTAATTTGAATTTATAAACCAAGTACGTACTCGTCACCTCGTATACATGGTTTTCAATTACACAATTTTCACATAATACTCAATGCCTGAGGGGTAATTCCCCCACTCAAGGTTAGGCAACATACTTACCTTTTTTGAAGTTAGGTCGATATTCCAAAATAGTCTCCTTGCTTGAGTTGACCTCCGAATAGCTCAAATATATCCAAATTGATTGTATAACTTCATTAAAATTCATCGAAAATAATTCTGGATAATAAAACGTTAACTTAAAATTTTGAATAAAAAGTCAACCAAAAGTCAATGCGGGGCTCGCCTCTCAGAACCCAACATAATTTTCACGAAATTCGAACACCCATTCCGATACGAGTTTAACCATACCAATTTTATCAAATTTCGATAATGAATTAACCGACAAATCTATCATTTTATGAAATTTCTACAATTTTCCCCAAATTTCCATCTCAAAATACTAATTAAATAATGAAAACAACAATGAATTCGTGTAATATAGCCAAAACTGAGTTAGAATCACTTACCCCGATGTTTTCTTGAAAAACCCACGAAACATCGTCGCAAACCGAGCTCTCTAGGTCCAAAAATGAAAAATGAGACGAAAACCTCATTTATATTGTACCACATCTGACCTCCAAAGTGCTGACCACATATTTTTTGTGTGGTCCGCACATTCCAGGTTCTGCGGCCACAACCCAAATTGTGCGGTCGCAGTTCTGCAGTATCTGCACTACCATACTTTAGTAAATTGACCATAACTTTCGGTACAAATGTCCAAATGATGAATGGTTTCCTTTCTCGAAACTAGACTTAAAGGGCTACAACTTTCATTTTTGAATCATCTCCAAATTCCTTATATATCAAAAGATATAAGCTTCCGAAGTAAGATCATTTGTCACGACCCCAATTCACCCTCCGAAGGATGTCGTGATAGCACCTAGTCTCTAAGACTAGGTATAGCCTAACAAATTTGCGGAATATCATAATATAAAACTGAAGCCCAATTCTCCTCACATGAAATAATTATAAAATTGCAAATCAAAAATTACAGCTCTCAAAACCCGGTAGAAATAAGTCACAAGCTTCTAAGAGAAAATACTAAGTGTCTTTATACATCAGAGTCTAAAGAAAAGAAGGAAAACAACATAGTAAAGATAGAGGGGTACTAGGTCTGCGGACGCTGGCAGATATACCTAGAAGTCTCCATGTACGGTCCAGCTCACTGATATCTAATCTGGTGGGAAGAACCTGGATCTGTACAAAAAGATGTGCAGAGTGTAGTATGAGTACACCACAACAGTACCCAATAAGTGCCAAGCCTAACCTCGGTAGAGTAGTGACGAGGTCAAGTCAGGGCTCTACTAGTTTAAAAGAAAACTAAGGCAGATGATATAATAATATTTTGAAATGACTGAGGATTTAAATAATAAGAAATTTCAGAAAATATCATCACAGTAAATAGAGGAAAATAATAGGGGCACTCCCGAGGTACCGCCTAATAGTCCCAAATGTAAATATGCATGACAAGGGGGATCTCCCGAGGCATCGCCTCGTAGTCCCAAAGTAAATATGCAACACAGGGGGGATCTCCCGAGTAAACGACTCGTAGTCCCAAAGTAAATATGCAGTACAGGGGGATCTCCCGTGGAACCTCCTCGTAGTCCCAACGTAAATATGCAGTACAGGGGGATCTCCTGAGGAATCGCGTCGTAGTCCGAAAGTAAATATACAGTACAGAGGGATCGCCCGAGGAACTTCCTCGTAGTCCCAAAGTAAATATGCAGTACATGGAGATCTCCCGAGGAACGGCCTCGTAGTCCCAAAGGAAATATGTAGCAGTTAACCGAAAGAACAACGAGTTTACAGCAAGAATCTTACAGTTAAAGATTTAATTCAAATCAAGGGAAGCAGGAAATTCAACTAAGCATGCTGCACAAATTGTAAGTAAGAGTTAAGGCATGAAGACATGCGATACTAGGCTAAACATGATCACTACATATGCTAAAGCAACTCAGATAAGGAATTTAAAAGAAGACAACTCAGTAAGAACCGAAATTTCCACAATTAGCCCGTGTACGCACTCGTCACCTCGCATACATGGCGCTCACGTATCACATATTATTACAACAGTATCAAATCCTTAGGGAATTTCTCCCACACAAGGTTAGGCAAGTCACTTACCTCAAATGTCCCTCAATCAATCGGTAAGAATGCCTTTCCCTCGACTTTCCGATTCCGAATGGCCCAAATCTAGCCAAAAGCAATTACATAACATGAATACAACTACAAGAAGCTAATTTAAATCATAAATCTACGGCTTTAGCAAAGAAATCAAAAAATCGCCCCAAAAGGTTGACCCGGGCCCGCGTCTCAGAATCAGGTAAAAGTCACAAAATATGAACACTCATTCGATATCGAATTCACCCATACCAAAATTACCAAAATACGACACCAAGTCGCCACTCAAATCCCCAATCAAATTGTCCAAATCCCTAGCCTCAAACACCCAAATTCCACCTTAAATACACACTAACTAGGTGGGAAAATAAAGGGGGAAGCAAGATTATAGATCAAAATAAGCACAAGGGACTTACCTCAAGAAATCACTCGAAAATGCTCTCAAGAAATCGCAAAACCCGAGCTCAAAATGTTTAAAATGAGCAAAAATTGCGAACCCTTGTATTTAAGTGTTATATCCAGCATTTTCGCTTCTGCGGATACATAGCCGCATCTGTGGCGTCGCAGAAGCGACAACTTACCCGCATCTGCAGTTCCCTCACTTCTGCGGTCTACTCTTCCTCACCTACGGAGCTTTTACTTATGTGGTCCAAATTCCGCTTCTGCAGGTGCGCATCTTTGCCAATACGTCCGCTTCTCCGGACAGGCCTCCCCAAACACTCGTCCGCTTCTGCGATCATTCTTCCGCAGAAGCGACTCCACTTCTGCGACCTTTACACCACACCTGTGACCACTGGACAATTCCTCTAGCCTCACATATGCGTCCCATTTCTCACTTCTGTGGGCTCGCACCTGCGGTTCATCTTGCGCAGGTGCGATTACACTAGAACTGGTGCCATCAGCTATTCTCACAAGTCCAAATTTGATCTGTTAACCATCTAGAATCCACCCGAGGCCCCCGGGACCTCAACCAAACTTACCAACAAATCCTAAAACATCATACGGACTTAGTCGAGCCTTTAAATCACATCAAACAACGCTAAAAATATGAATTGCACATCGATTCAAGCCTAATGAACTTTAAAATTTCAAACGTCTACATCTGACGTCGAAACCTATCAAATCAAGTCTGATTGACCTTAAATTTTGCACACACATCATAATTGACATTACGGAACTACTCCAACTTCCGGAATCAGAATCCGACAACGATATCAAAAATTTCACTCCCGGTCAAACTTCCCAAAATTCATCAAATTTTTAACTTTTGCTAATTGATGCTAAAATGACCTACAGACCTCCAATTCAACATCTGAGCACGCTCGCAATACCAAATTCATGCTACGGAGATATAGGAATTGTCAAAACGTCATTCCAATATCGTCTTCATATACTTCAAACTACGGTCAATTCCTACGACTTAAACTTTCATTTTGGGGGAAACCACAAACAAAACCTTCCGGCAAGTCACGGAACCACAGAAATGAAATTGAGGGAGAAATAATTAGGGGTTCGGGCTAATACTCTCAAACGACTGGCCGAGTCGTTACATCCTCCCCCTCTTAAAACATACGTTCTTCCTCGAACGAGTATAGAGACATACCTGAAGTGGTGAAAAGATGAGGATAACGGCTGCACATATCCTGCTCGATCTCCCAAGTCGCTTCCTCGACCGGATGACCCCTCCATTGAACCTTCACTGAAGCGATGTTCTTTGACCTCAACTTTCGAACCTGCCTGTCCAAAATGGCCACCAGCTCCTCAACATAAGATAGATCCTTGTCTAACTGACTCAACTGTAGTCTAACACATGAGATGGATTGCCGTGATATTTCTGGAGCATGGAAACATGGATCACTGGATGAACTACAAAGAGACTAGGTGGTAGTGCAAGTCTGTAAGCCACCTCTCCAACCCTCTCAAGAATCTCAAAAGGCTCGATATACCTAGGGCTCAACTTGCCCTTCTTTTCAAACATCATAACACCCTTCATGGGTGAAACCAGAAGCAAAACCCACTCCCCAACCATGAATGGAACGTTGCAAACCTTCCGATCCGTATAACTATTCTTCCTGGACTGGGCTGTACGAAGTCAATCTTGAATCAATTTAACCTTTTCCAAAGCATCCTGAACCAAATTTGTACCCAATAATCTAGCCTCAGCCTGTTCAAACCAACCCACAAGAGACCGGCATCGTCTACCATACAAAGCCTCATACGGTGCCATCTGAATGCTTGACTAATAACTATTGTTTTAGGCAAACTCCGCAAGTGGCAGGAACTGATCCCAAGAACCACCAAAATCAATCCCACACGCACGAAGCATATCCTCCAATATCTGAATAGTGCGCTCGGACTGTCCGTCCGTCTGAGGGTGAAATATTGAACTCAACTCCACACGAGTACCTAACTCACGATGTACAGCTCTCATAATCGTAATGTAAACTGCATACCCCAGTCATAGATGATAGATACTGGTACGCCATGAAGCCTGACAATCTCGCTAATGTAAACCTGAGCTAGCTGCTCCGAAATGTAAGTAGTAACCACAAGAATGAAATGAGCTGACTTGGTCAATCTATCCAAAATCACCCACACTGCATCGAACTTCCTCTGAGTCCGTGGGAGCCCAACAACGAAATCCATAGTGATTCGCTGCCATTTCCACTCTGGGATCTCTAACTTCTGAAGCAATCCACCTGGTCCCTGATTCTCATATTTCACGTGCTGACAATTTAGGCAATGAGCTACATATTTTACGATGTCCTTCTTCATCCGCCTCAACCAATAGTGCTACCTCAAATCCTGATACATCTTCGCAGCACCTGGGTGAATGGAATACCGCGAATTGTGAGCCTCTTGAAGAATCAACTCACGCAAACCATCTACATTAGGCATATATAGCCTGCCCTGCATTCGTAATATACCGTCATCTCCAATAGTGACTTCATTGGCATTGACGTGCTTAACCGTGTCCATAAGGACAAGCAAATGGGGGTCATCATACTGACGCTCCCTGATGCGATCATAAAGAGAAGACTAAGAAACCACACAAGCTAAAACTCTGCTCGGCTCGAAAACATCCAATCTGACAAACTGGTTGGCCAAGGCCTGAACATCCAAGGCTAAAGGCCTCTCTGCTACTGGTAGATATGCTAAACTACCCAAACTCTCCGCCTTGCGACTCAAGGCATCGGCCACCACATTGGCCATCCCGGGATGATAGAGAATGGTGATGTCATAATCCTTGAGCAACTCCAACCATCTTCGCTACCACAAGTTAAGATCCTTCTATTTAAACAGGTGTTGTAGACTCCGGTGATCGGTAAAAACCTCACAAGGAACACCATACAAATAATGCCACCATAATTTCAAGGCATGAACAATAGCTACTAACTCGAGGTCATGGATAGGATAATTCTTCCTATGCACCTTCAGTTGTCTAGACACGTAAGCAATCACCCTACTGTCCTATATCAACATTGCACCGAGACCAATGCGCGACGCATCGCAATACACCGTATAGGACCCCGATCCAGTAGGCAACACTAACACTGGGGCTGTAGTCAAAGCAGTCTTGAGCTTTTGAAAGCTCTCCTCACAATCCTCAGTCCATCTTAACGGAGCACCCTTCTGGGTCAGTCTGGTCATAGGTGATGCAATAGATGAGAAACCCTCTATAAATCGACGGTAATACCCCGCCAATCCAAGAAAACTCTAGATCTCCGTAGCTGAGGACAGTCTAGGCCAACTCTGCACTACTTCAATCTTCTTCGGGTCTACCTTGATCCTCTCACTCGATAATACATGACCCAAAAATGTCACTGAGTCTAGCCAGAACTCACACTTCAAAAGTTTTGCATTTAACTTCATCCCTCTCAAGGTCTGAAGCACAGTCCTCAGGTGCTGCTCATGATCCTCCCGACTCCGGGAGTACACCAGAATGTCGTCAATAAATATAATGATGAAGGAGTCAAGATAGGGATGAAATACATTGTTCCTCAAAGGCATGAATGTTGATTGGGCGGTGGTCAGCCCAAAAGATATCACAATGAACTCGTCATGACCATATCGAGTCCTGAAGTCAGTCTTTGGGATATCTGGCTCCCAAATCTTCAACTGATGATAGCCTGAATGCAAGTCGATCTTAGAGAACACTATGGCACCCTGAAGATGATCAAATGGGTCATCAATACGTGGGAATGGATACTTGTTCTTCACTATAACCTTGTTCAACGGGCATTAATCGATACACATTCGCATAGAACCATCCTTCTTCTTCACAAACAAGACAGGAGCACCCCAAGGTGACACACTAGGCCGAATAAAGCCCTTATAGAGCAATTCTTGCAACTGTTCCTTTAATTCTTCCAGCTCTGCTGGGGCCATCTGATAAGGTGGGATAAAAATGGGCTGAGTGCCCGGTAACAAATCAATGCCAAAGTCAGTATCACTATTGGGCGGCATGCCCGGAAGATCTACTGGAAATATGTCTGCAAAATCCCTCACTACCGGAATTGACCTGACGGTAGGAGTATCAACATTAGCATCTCTCACATAAGCCAGATACGCATCACACCCCTTCTCAACCATTCGCTGAGCTTTAAGAAATGAAACAACCCTGCTAGGAACATGATCCAAGGTACCTCTCCACTCTAGTCGCGGTAGACCTGGCAGCCAACATCACCGTCTTGGAATAACAATCAAGGATAGCGTGATAGGGCGACAACTAGTCCATGCCCAAAATAACATCGAAATCCACCATATTGAACAATAATAAATCGGCTTTGGTCTCAAAACCACTAAGAACAATCAAACACTACGGATACACATAGTCAACAATAATAGAATCACCCATGGGTGTACATACATAAATAGGTGAACTCAGAGAATCGCGGGATACACCCAAATACGAAGCAAAATAAGAAGACTCTTAGGAATAAGTGGAGCTTATATCAAATAAGACTGATGCATCTCTATGACAGACCGGAACATTACCTTTGATAACAAAATCTGATACAATTGCCTCTGTCCTAGTAGGAAGGGCATAATATCTGGCCTGGCCTCCCCCTTTAGGGCGACCTCTACCTGTCCGACCTCCACCTCTATCTGGCTGTGCAGGTGGGGTGGCAGCTAGTGCTGTAACCATAGCTTGAGGACCTGGTATAGCACGCGGTGCTTGAGAAATAAGTGGGGGTGCACCCCTCCTAAATCTGGGGCAATCCCTCACTAAATGACAGGTGTCTCTACACTCAAAATAAGCTTTCGGAGGACGTGGATGTTGCGACTCGCTCGGGCCTGATCGACTGGACTGCCCACTGGAAGCACCCCGTACATGAGGCACACTAGACATGAGCGGTGCATAATAAGGATCCTGGGGCCTAGGAGTGGCTGGAGCACCACTGGCAGCTGGAATTACTGAATGAATAGGGCGACCCATATAACCTATGCTCTGACGAGTTCTAGCTGGGGCACGAGTACCATTGTAAGTGCCAGACTCTCGAGACCTCTTGGCCTCTCTCTCCTCTCTATATCGAGTTAACATGCCCTCTAACCTCCTAGCAATTCCCACTACCTGCTGATACGCAATATCCATCTCCAACTCTCGGTCCATGCTCAATCTGATGTTGGGGTTGAGCCCCTCAATAAACCGACGAACCCGCTCTCGAACAGTAGAAACCAAGGCAGTGCATGCCTGTCCAAATCACTGAATCGGACTGCATACTCTGACATGGTCATAGAACCCTGGCGAATATGCTCAAACTCTGCGCGCCAAGAATCCCTGAGACTCTGGGGAACATACGCCCTCAAAAACATATCTAAGAATTGAGTCCAAGTGAGTGAAGCTGCCTCGGCCGGACTATCCAACTCCTATGTGTGCCACCACTGATAGGCCGCTCCTCTAAGATGGAACGTAGTAAAAAAAAAACCCCACTAGTCTCCGCAACACCCATAGTACGGAGGATATGGTGGCACTCCTAAAGAAAACCATGGTCATCCTCTAATGTCAGGCCAATGAAAGTAGGTGGGTGGTACTTCTTGTACCTCTTGAGTTTGAGCTGCTCCGCCTCAGAAACTGTTGCCCTAACCTTGGGCTGAACTGGAGCTACTAGCTGTATCGGTATGACCTCTGAAACCTGGTCGACCTGAACGCGCTGCTCTGGGGTACCGGCGACGGGAGTCTGTGCTCCTCCCCCGTCCTGAAATGTGGCAGTAGCAAGGGGTATTAGTCCTGCCTGAGCCAAGGTGCTGAACATGCTCAAAAACTAGGCTAGAGTCTCCTGGAGGGCTAGAGCAATAACAGGTGTCCCAGGTGTCTGCCCTCCAACTGGAGCTACAGGTGGCTCCTCTGTAGCAGCTCGTGCGGGTGCTCTGGTTGTACCACGTGGATGTCCTCGACCTCTTCCCAGGCCCCAGTCTCTCACGGCTCTAGTAGGGGGCGCGGGTGTTTGGTCATCTGATCCAGTTGTACGTGTCCTCACCATATGTGAAAGAATAGAAAGATAAAATTTTAGAATCCGAAACCAAAATCTTGCACGATAAGGAATCAAGAAAGTGGAGTGTTTCCTAACAGTTCCATAGCCTCCCGAAGACACGTACAGACATCTCTGTACCGATCCGCGAGACTCTACTAAACCTGCTTGTGACTCATAACACATATGAACCTAGTGCTCTGATACCAACTTGTCACGACCCCAATTAACCCACTGTAGGATGTCGTGATGGTACCTAGTCTCTAAAACTAGGTAATCCTAACAAATTTGTGGAATATCATAATATAAAGCTGAAGCCCAATTCTCCTCACATGAAATAATTATAAAATTGCAAATTAATAATTGCAACTCCCAAAATCCGGTGAAAATAAGTTACAAGCTTCTAAGAGCAAATACTAAATGTCTCTATACATCAGAGTCTAAAAAAAATATGGAAAATAACATAGTAAAGATAGAGGAGGACTCCGGGGTCTGCATACGCTGGCAGATATACCTAGAAGTCTCCACGTACGGTCCAACTCACTGGTATCTGATCTGGTGGGAAGAACCTGGATCTGCACAAAAAGATGTGCAGAGTGCAGTATGAGTACACCAAAATGGTACCCAGTAAGTGCCAAGCCTAACCTCGGTAGAGTAGTGACGAGGTCAAGTCAGGGCCCTACCGGTTTAAAAGAAAACTAAGGCAGAAGATATAAACAGAGGTAAATAATAGGGGCACTCCCGATGTACAGCCTCATAGTCCCAAATGTAAATATGCATGACAGGGGGGATCTCCCGAGGTACCACCTCGTAGTCCCAAAGTAAATATGCAAGACATGGGGTTCTCCTGAGTAAATGCCTCATAGTCCCAAAGTAAATGCAGTACAGGGGATATCCCGAGGAACCGCCTCGTAGTCCTAAAGTAAATATGCAGCAGTTAACAGAAGGAACAACGAGTTTACAGCAAGAATCTAATAGTTAAAGATTTAATTCAAATCAAGGGAAGCAGGATATTCAACTAAGCGTGCTGCACAAATTGCAAGTAAGAGTTAAGGCACGTAGACATGTGATGCTAGGCTAAACATGATCACTACCTATGCTAAGGGAACTCACTTAAGGAATTTAAAATAAGACAACTCAGTAAGAATCGAAATTCCACAATTAGCCCGTGTATGCACTCGTCACCTCGCGTACACGGCACACACGTATCACATATTGTTACAACAGTGTAAAATTCTAAGGGGATTTCCTCCACATAAGGTTAGACAAGTCACTTACCTCAAATGTCGCCCAATCAATCAGTAAGAATGCCTTTCCCTTGGCTTTCCGACTCCGAATGCCCCAAATCTAGCCAAAAGCAATTACATAATATGAATACAACTACAAGAAACTAATTTAAATCATAAATCTATGGATTTAGTAAAGAAATTGAAAAATCGCACAAAAACGTCGACCTGGGCCCACATCTCGGAATCAGGTAAAAGTCACAAAATACGAACTCCCATTCGATATCGAGTTCTCCCATACCAAAATTACCAAAATCCGACAACAAGTCGCCACTCAAATCCCCAATCAAACTTTCCAAATCCCTAGCCTCAAACTCCCAAATTCCACCTTAAATACACACTAACTAGGTGGGAAAATAAATGAGGAAGCAAGATTTTTAATCAAAAATAAGCACAAGAGACTTACCTCAAGAAATCCCTCGAAAATGCTCTCAAGAAATCGCCTAACCCAAGCTCAAAATGTTTAAAATGATCAAAAATCGTGAACCCTTGCATTTAAGTATTCTGTCCAGCTTTTTTGCTTCTGCAGATACATACCTGCATCTGCAATTCCCTCGGTCATGCGGTCGACTCTTCCGCACCTACGAATATTCCTCTTCTGCGGTGCAAATCCCGCTTCTGCGGGTGCACATCTGCGCCAATACGTCTGGTTTTGCGGACAGGTCTTCCCAATCACTCGTCTACTTCTACGATCATTCTTCCACAGAAATGACTCGCCTCTATGGGCTCGCACCTGCAGTCGATCTTGCGCAGGTGCGATTACACTAGAACTGGTGCCATCAGCCATTCTCACACTTCCAAATTTGATCTGTTAACCATCCGGAATAAACCCAAGGCCCCCGGGACCTCAACCAAACTTACAAACAAGTACTAAAACATCATACGGACTTAGTCCAGCCTTTAAATCACATCCAACAATGCTAAAAATACGAATTGCACATCGATTCAATCCTAAGGAACTTTAAAACTTCAAACTTCTACATCTGACGTCGAAACCTATTAAATCAAGTTTGATTGACCACAAATTTGGCACACAGATCATAATTGACAGTATGGACCTACTCCAACTTTCAGAATTGGAATCTGACCTCGATATCAAAAAGTCCACTCCCGGTCAAATTTCCCAAAATTCATCAAATTTTGAACTTTCGCCAATTGAAGCTAAAATGACCTAGGGACCTCCAATTCAACATCTGAGCATGCTCCTAAGACCAAAATCATCCTACGGAGCTATTAGAATTGTCAAACTCCATTCCGAGGTCGTCTTCATATACTTCAAACTACGGTCAATTCATACGACTTAAACCTCTATTTTGGGGACTGTGTGTTCCATTTCACTCTGAAACCACAAACAGAACCTCCCGATAAGTCACGTGACCACAGAAATGAAATAGATAGAGCAATAATTAGGGGTTCGGGGCTAATACTCTCAAACGACTGGCCGGGTCGTTACACCATCGAACCTGCAGATTCTCCTTTCTGTGGCCGCAAGAGGATTTTTGCAGCCGCAAGAGGATTTCTACGGTCTGCAATTTTCCTCTGCGGTCCGTAATTTTACTCTAAGATCCGCACCTGAGGCTTTTCCTGAGAACTCCAAAATGTGCCCTCCACACTTCAGTTGTTCCAGAACATCATCAAAATGCCAAAATGCCCAAACTCGCTCAAAACTCACCCTGAAATAAACCCGAGGCCCCCGGGACCTCAACCAAACAAACCAACAAATCCTAAAATATAACGTAGACCTGCTCGAGGCCTCAAACCACAGCAAACAACGTCAAAACTACGAATCACACCACAAATCGAACTCATAAATTTCCAAATCTTCCAACTTCCAAAACTTGTACTGAAACATATCAAATTAACCCAGAATGACATCAAATTTTGCATGCAAGTTCAAAATGACATAACAAAGCTAATCCAACTCTCGGAATCACATTTCAACCCCGATATCACCAAAGTTAACTCCCGGTCAAACTTCCAAACCTTTCATTTCCAACTTTCGCCATTTCAAGCCAAAATCAACTACGGACTTCCAAATAAATATTCGGACACACTCCTATATCCAAAATCACCATAAGGAGCTATTAGAACCATCAAAATTCCATTTCGTAGTCGCTTATTCAAAAGTCAACTCTCCGGTTATCTCTTTTCTTTTAAGCTTCTTAAATAAGAATTGTCCTTCCTATTTGATCCTGAATCATCCAAAACCCAAACTCGACCACACAGACAAGTCATAATACACATGACAAGGCTGCTCAGGACCTTAAGTCACTGAACGAGATGCTAATTCATAAAACGGCAAGTCGGGTCGTTACACTGCTGCCCACATAATCGATTATGATGCCCACATAACGATTCTGCTACCACATAATTGCACCACATAATTGACTTCGGGGGTCATTTTTGAAAATTTTCTTATCCGACCCTTTTTTGATATAAGGCCTTAGGGGGTTCATTTTACAAGGTAAAATCTGATTATTTAGGGAGAGGAGAGAGTTATTTTAGAGATAGAAGAAGAAGACCTAGCATGCTAATCATCCATTTTTGCCCCAATCTTCAAGAATCAAGGAATCCAATTACAAGATCTTCATCTAAGAGGTAAGGTCCTACTCCCTAACCCAAAATTTCGGGATTTGGACTGAAGGTAGGTCATGAGAAGTATGATTCTTAGGTGTGGGAGTTGCTCCTTGTGCATGAATTTAACCATAAGGGTGGTAGGGAGGTAATTTAACTAAAATGGGTAAACTCTTGGTATTGAATTGGTTGTGGGGTAAAGAAAATCTTGTAGAAGAACCTTGTAGTCAAATTTGCAACCCAAATGTTTGATGAAATGCTTAAATGAGGTGAACCCACAAATATCTTCCTAATTATGGTTCATTTTTTTTATGTTTCTAAATAGATTGAAGTTGCTAGGATTTCCAGAATATTATAGTAATCTAAGAAAAGCTCAAGCAAGGTATGTTGGCTAAACTATTCATTTCAAAATGAATTCCATGATATTCCTATATGTTTCAAGTATTGTTGACTCAAGTTCCTTATTCCCATGTTCCGAGTTGTTCCCAATAAATTCGATTTTTCCGAGAAAGCAAGTGTCGATAATTATGTATGTAAAATGTGTTTTGAATATTCCTATCACATTATGTTATCATATGGGAATGTGTTCAAGAATGATATGTATATTAAAACGTTATGGCTTTGAGTTGTGTTGTAAATGAAAGTCCATTATACTTAACTAGGAACGAATACCCCATGCGTCTAAACTCATATTGCTCATATGTGTACCTAAGGTCTTGAGTTGAAATGCCTTGTTGTTGATAATCTATAAGGATGCTTGAATGTAAAAGGAGTGGGTTGGAGATGTAAAGCGTGGCCACCATGCCCATAATGAAAGTTATACTTGTGGCCAATGGTGCCAAAGAAATGAAATGATGTGAGAAAGGTTATGAAATGAGCCTTGATTCAACTTTTCCAAATTGAATTCGAAAATAGAATTGCCTAAAAGCCTATGTACTCAAGCCATGCCCATATGTGGTTGTTTTAACTAATGTTATGCTTTGTGAGTATTTTCAATGTGTTTTGCGTTCTTACATATTCGTGAGTGGAAATTGTGTATTGCCATTTTTTGGGAAAAGTATTTCAAGAATAAATGGTGCTACTCATTTATGATCTTAACTTGTGCTTTGATTGCCAATCATTTTACTCCATTTCTTGGAAAGAAACCTATTGTGTTTAAAGTCTTCATTACTAATGAACCTAAAATTATAATTTTTTCTATATGTTGATATTTATGATGATGATCCATGAAAGGAAAGATATGAAAGTGTGGAATATGAAATACAGCCATTGTGCCATGAAAGAACAATCATATGTATGGTCAAGAGAGCCAATAAAATAATGATGTTGTAAGTGGTTAAAAGTACGAATGAAGTAATATATGGTGTGAAAGGTTATGAGATGAACGTATTTGTAATTTTGTTTCCAATGTATTATAAGCTCTTACGTTCTTATGAGTAAATGCTATGGTGTTCCGAAATGTTTTAAATGCTCTTAATGTTCTATGATCACCCATGGCAAGTACAAGTAAGTGATAGTATTAACATGAAATGTAGCCGCTTGCCAAGATGAGAATTATGAGGTGTTGTATGTCCCAATGTTTTCAATCATAGTATGTATGCTTCTAAAATAATCAATGCAAATGAATTTTATGTTAAGTCCCCAAGAGTCATGTACTTAGCTAATGACCTCAATATGTCAAGTAAGTGAATGACGAGATGAAAGGGAGATGCCATGATGACTATCCTTAAGAAAAGAAATTGGACTCATGTGCCATTGAAATTGACTTATTGATTTACCATGAATGTACTAATGTAATGAGTTGTGTTTTTCCATGATGAGAATAAACATGAAGTATTCCAATGATATAGGAAATTACGACCTTAAATGTAATGTTAATCATGTCGCTTTGAGTTTATATATAGTATTGTGATACACCTCCACCCGCATATATTGGGGTGAGGCGGCAGGGCCGCTTTATGTAGAGATTGTGGTATTATGATACACCTCCACCCGCATATATTGGGGTGAGGCGGCAAGGCCGCTTTATGTAGTGATTGTGGTATTGTGATACACCTCCACTCGCATATATTGGGGTGAGGTGGCAAGGCCACTTTGTGTAGGGATTGTGATATTGTGATACACCTCCACCTACATACATTGGGGTGAGGCGGCAAAGCCGCTTTGTGTAGAGTTTTGGTATTGTGGAATACACCTCCACCCGCATACATTGGGGTGAGGCGGCAAGGCCACTTTGTGTAGAGATTGTGGTATTGTGATACACCTCCGCCCGCATATATTGGGGTGAGGCGGTATGGCCATTTTGTGTAGAGATTGTGGTATTGTGGTACACCTCCACCCGCATAGATTGGGGTGAGGAGGCAGGGCCACTTTGTGTAGAGATTGTGGTATTGTGATACACCTTCACCTACATATATTGGGGAGAGGCGGCAGGGCCGCTTCGTGTAGAGATTATGGTATCGTGATACACCTCCACCCGCATATTTTGGGGTGAGGCAGCAGGGTCGCTTTGTGTGAAGGTGGTTATAGGGGATCCCCGACATAAAATCTATAAATGTTATTTCACTTAATAATTTTTCTTGACTTTAACGACTATCTAAGCCCTTTTATTGTTACCACGATACATCATATTTGTGTTGTATTTCCAAGTCCTTAAATAGGTGTATTGTGTATGTGAATACTATAGACGGTCTATGAGACGCATAGGTATATAATATGATATATGAACAGTAAGGACGATCTATGAAATGTATAGGTGTAAAATAAGAGACGGATATGGACGGTCTAGGGAGACGCATTGTTAACACAGACAATAAGTGCCGCTTTCATTGGCCTTCTTTGTACATGTTGTTTCAATTTTATTATATTATGTATTCCGCGCATAATTCATAAGCCTCAATTGATCGCAAAAGATGTTCAAAATGGTGTAAGTATAATAAGACTTGAAATTTGATTCTATGGGATGTTTCGTAGTTTCTTGATGTACTTTATTTGCCTCTTATTTGAGTTATCGTATCTTCATATGTTGTTTTGTCTGCCTTGCATAAGATTACTATTCCACATGTACTCACGTCCCTTTTGCCGGGGGCGCTGCATCTTTTAATGGATGCAGGTATACTTCTACATGATGATATTGATCTTTGATAGGGATCTTCTTCACTACTCAGCTTATGGTGAGCCCGCTACAGTTCTAGTGGGTATTTGGGTCTAGTTCATTTTATGTATTTAGGTATCTATTGTCATAGAAGCTCCATGTACACTATGGGTTATGTGCTTAAAGATTTGAGTTTTGTCATGTGTTTATGTTCACAGTTATTTATCAGGCTACGCACCCACCATGAGAAAGATTGTAGGCCATTGAGCCAAATGTATTCAATTTAAAAGTCATGATCTATTGATGTTTTGATAAATCATGAATGAGTTATGATTAGATGTTGATGTAAAGTAGGCTTGCTCAATCGGGTTTACTCGGTTGAGCGCCGGTCATGCTCCCCAAGTTTGGGGCGTGACACAACAAGTGCAACAACTAGTGTACAATTTAGTGAAAGAAGATAGTGAGTTTGATCTAGATGATTCTTACAATATCCAAGAAGAGGAGGTGCAATATGTGAACAACTTTCAAGGGCAATGAAACAACTTTCAAGGCCCAAATCAACAACAATGGAGACCTCAAAACAATCAAGGCAATTGGAATTCTAACAATCAAGGTAATAGGAGTGGTGAAAATAATCAAGGGAATTGGCATAACAACAATAATCAATGAAATTGGATTGGAAATAATCAAGGTAATTGGGGAGGTAACAATCAAGGAAGATGGAACAATAATCAAGGCAACCGGGGGTCGGATTTTCAAAGGCCCCTGATGTATCAACAACCGAACAACCTACCCCCTTATCCTTCCCATAGTCCTAGTTCTTCTAACAATGAAATGGGGTGTATTGAGAATATGTTCAAGCAAATGATGGAGAAGAATGTCGATTCCAATGCCCAACTTGCCTTACACAACACATCGATCCGCAACTTAGAAGTGCATTTATTCTCATCATTTCTTTTTCTCTTTTTGCGCCTTGATACCCTTTTTCTATTTCCTCGTCTATCCCCCCCAAACTTACATTTTTAGCCATTTGTTTCACATGAGTGTTAAGGAAAGCTCGGGTGTCAAGAGAGGGCCACAATAGAATGGGTAAAGGCTCGTAATATGGTTTTCAAATAAGAAAGGCTAAAGGCTTGAGAGGTTGACTAGGAATGACTTTATTGGTAGGAAATAGATAACTCAAACGGGCCAAGGAAAGCCTACAATCACTTCTCAAGCCAAGCAAAACTTAGGATTTTGCCTTGAAACACATTCGGGGAAAGTTATAGACCTCTCACACCGGTACTTGGACTAACAACAAAGTATCTCACACCTCACGCAACTGGATTGTTGAAGAGGAAAGAGTCGAGGGGCCACAATGACCACATTCAAGATTGAAAATCACTATGGTTTGATTAAACCACTCGATGGTTGCCTAAGTCAACACAAGAGTCACAAGAGTCACTAACTAGAGCTATTTCTTTCAAAAACCTTGTTTCTAACCATGAGCACGTAGTTAAGTGTGTTGGTACCAAGTGAAGCATGTTTGACTCTTTGAGCATGACTTAATTATGTCTTTTTATTCATTACTACTACTATTATTACCTAAATACAAAAACGGACCCAGTCCCTTAAGAAGGTTGTAACGCCATCCGTGTTGGGAAGAGTCACCCGGTTCACACAAAAACTACCTTTGAAAAGAACCATGGCATTAAGAAAACCAAAGGCTTACTATCTCCTAAAATATAAAAAGAAGTTACTGAATCCATAAGAAGCTATTAATTCAAAAAGAAGCTACTCACCAAAACACTAACTAATAAGAAAACAAACATGAAGAAGTTGCAAATCAAAAAACTATTGAAAGCCTAACGAATATACAAAATGGGGGAGAAAGAGAAGATATATAGATAGTGAGAGAAGAAGACAGAATATATATAGAATAAGTAAAGAGAAGAAAAATATTTTCAAGTTATTACAAACCAATTGTCTCAAAATCATCAAATAAGATCAGATAAACTCCACCCCCCCTCCCCTTGAATAAAAATAAGCATTGTCTCCAATGCATAACAAAATAAGAGTAAAGGAAGGGAAAAAGTAAAGAAGACACCATATGGCTCCATGGACATCTCTATATCCCCAGCAATGTCACCACCCTCAGTCTCTTCCAACTGGATTTCATTATCCTCAACTCTGGGAGTGACTAGGTTGGTGAACATCTGACGCACTGCCTCGGCAGTGTCGGCAGCAGATTCTGGCTCCTCAAACTAGCCAGCTGGAGTTGTAGGTACTTTAGGGTCTGGGCCTGGATGGTGTGGGTCAATCAGCATATCAAATAGAATGTCTCCTGCTGCGGCAAGCTTGGTAACCTGTCTCCGGAGCTTATCCACTAACTTCTTGGAGGCCTGGGACTTTCTCATTTTCTTAACTTCTTTTCCCAGCTCTTCGATCACTGATCCATGTTGTACCAATGTAGCCATGATAGTGTTCTAGTTGTCCAGGAGCTTCTTAAAAGTGTCTTCTACTGATGGGGGCATCCGAGGTGCCGGCATAGAGGACTGTGCTGCAATAGTACTGGATAAGTCAGACAGCTTTGCAGTGGTTATCTGTATCCAGTTGTTGAGTCTCTCCAATGTCTAGGAGACTGGCAGATGGAGAGGGTGGAGCAGTAGGCATGGTAACCGGCTTCAAAGCGGAGGTAGAACCTATGACAAGGACTACTGTAGGAACTGAGGATGGTGGTAGAGACATAGTTGTGGCACTAACTGAAGGCTTGGCCGAAGTGGATGGAATATCAACTGCCTTTGCAACTACCACTGATGGATCATCATACTGGCATGTGGTGGTAGACGGCTGACCCTTTTTCTTAAGGTTATGTTCACCCATCAATGAGTACTAGGAGAAAGGCTTCTTCAGCCGCACCTTTGTATCAAAGTCCCTTGGCTCTACCCTCGTATTCGTGAGATACTCTGTAATGGTGTTGGGATACGGGTAGGATGTGTCAGCTTGCCGAGCGACCATAGAGATATAGGCCGACATCACGACACCCACATTGATAGGGTACCCGGCCATGATGGAAGCCACTAGAACTGCCTATGGGATAGGAAGATATGTCTCATTCTGGCACAGGTCTAGTCCGCTGCATACAAAGGTTTGCCACCCCTTTGCCTCAAATCTCACCATACTCCACGGAATAAAAACCCTTGTTGTGATCCATGGTGGTGGTGCCATAGGAGCTGCTAAAATCTTAGCTAGCCAAGGATGAATTACATCCCCAAGTGCACATTTGTCTAAGTACTCTTTGGGCTCGACATCATCAAACCCCAAGTAAGTTTTCAATATGTGCTGATCAAATCGCACCTTAAGTTTCCTCACTTTAGTTACCTTTGTCCCTTTCTTGATATGCACCACATAGGCGTAAAATTCCCGGACAAGGTACTCCTTCGCATACACCACACTCTAGGTAAACCACATCCACTCTTTGCCTTCCCGAAACTGCCTCAAAACTGCAGGGTTATACTTTTCTAAATCATTCAACTGAAATTGTCGCTCAAGAGTGAGCGACCTCACTGGCCACCAATCACGGAAGCTGGAGAAAGCAACTAAACTGACAAACTGATCCTCCCATACCTCTTTCTTCTTCAACCTCTCAAGGCCAGCAACTGTAGCATCGCCTCCTCTACCATCATCACGGATGTCCTAAATTGATATCTCTCATGCCTGGGGGACAGGTGTAGTAGAAGGCTCAAAATCTTGACTGGCACTTTCCGAACCCTCGAAAGTGTTGTATGATGTGGATGACTCATCCCTGAGCTGATACCTCTCTTGCAGCCTTGACTTGATAGATGGATGCTCATGTACAAAGGCTGAGTTTCCCTCTGATGCTTCCCTGGATGGGGCATAAGAACTGGTCTCGGAAAGGTCTACACCCCTCCCTCTGACGGCTGCTATTTTCTTCCTGATTTCCTGTTGTTGGGTACTAGGCAAGGTTCTCTTCCCTCATCCCCGAGAAGGGTCACCCCTTCCTTTTGAAGTGTTGCCTCTGCCTCTAGATCGAACCATTTTCTGTACTAAGCAAAGGTGATTGTTAGATTCAATTCAAGTTCAGTCATACAATGAATATAAGGACACACCAGAAGATACAGTGAGGGACACAGTTGAAACATGCTTGCAGGGTAGAGATTTGTTGTCCGTAGATTTTTTATTGCGCCTGCAGAATGAGACTTGCGGTCCGAACAATTTTTCTTTGCGACTGTAATTCAGATACCACCAACATGCCAACTCTCTGATAATGGAGAATTGGCTCTTTTGCGGCCGCAACCTATTTTTTGCGGTCCGCACAAACTGTCTTGCGGCCGCACATGAGAGTCACCAATTTGACAACTCTTTGATCATAGGAAATAGGGTGTTTTGCAGCTGCAATGGGATTTCTGCGGTTAGCACATTTTTCATTGCGGTCGCAGAACCATGCCTTACTAAAGTATCCTGGACATAACTTCTGCGGACCACACAATTTCTTGTGCGGCCACAGATTTCAACCAATTAAGAACAGACAATCATTTTTACCTAGGGTTTGCAATTTTCGCATAATTTTGACATGGAAACAACATCTAAGCATGGAAATCTATTTACCCATTCCCCCTAGAGCTTTTTCCCATTATCCACTATAAATTTATCCCACATGGTTGTTCAAATAGATTCAACAGAAAATTGGTCTAAATTTCTACTAAAAATCTAAAAATTAAAAGAAATTAACAAGATTATGAAGCATAGTAGATGTGAATGAGTGAAACAGATGAGTGATCAATAGTTTCTAGGCTTGTGGGCAGATAATTTAACAAGAAATTTCAAATTTGTGCAAGTTGTGAGCTTAGAGAGGGAAAAGGGGAACAATGCCCTAGGCTCTCTATTTATACACAACGATTTCTGCCAAGGGAAAGGGAAATGAGTGTGGCTGAAAAATTGCTATTGCGGACCGCACTCTGTTACCTGGGGGCCCAGATGCCCTTTTGTTTTTCGGTACGGAGAATTTGGTGTGCAGCTGCAAATTTTGTTACAGGCCGTAAAATTCGTGTTGTGGCCACAGATCGGCCCTTTTTCTGACAGGACAACTTCAGAGAGCTATCCCTTTCCACCTTCAATTTGTGCGGTCCACAGTTTAATTCTGCGGCCGCAGATCACCTTCTGCTGCAGCAACCATAATTGTGTGGTCCGTACAATGCAATTGCAGTCTGCACTTCTTTCCACACTTAACCAGATTTCTGGGCACGATTCCTGTAAAGCACACTCATCCCTGCAACACCCTTCAAATCAAGTTAGCATAAAAATAACTCCTAATTACAAAAAAAAAAAAACAAAGAAAATTAAAAAAAAAATATGGGTTGACTCCCAATAAGCGCCTGATTTAACGTCGCGGCACGACGCAGATTACCATCATTTGAAATAAATCACCACCACGACGTGTCCATCACCAACTTTTCCCAAATAGTGCTTCACCAGGTGACCATTAACTCGGAATACCTCATTGTTTTAGTTTTCAAGTCCAATGCACCAAAAGGTGTAACACTCATAATTTCAAAGGGACCACTCCATTTAGAATTTAAATTTCCGAAAAACATCCTCAATCGTGAGTTGAACAAAAATACAGAATCACCTTGTGGAACATTATACTGAGATTGCCATGCTGATGATATTTCCGACATTTCTTCTAAGATCTCACATGTCTCTGCATAAGGCATAGTCATAAAGTTCCCACCGGCAAGTTGATTCACTACACCTTGGTTGGTTGTGTTGATCACACGATAGAAAGTTTGTTGAATCATGTTCTCCGTCATATCATTATTGGGACATTCTTTAACCATTGTTCTATATCGCTCCCATATCTCGTGTAGTGGTTCATTGGGCTCTTGCTTGAATGCTAGAATCTTATCCCTAAGAGTAGCCATGTGCCCCGGAGAGAAGTACCTAGAAATAAACTTTTTCGCCAATTCATCCCAAGTGTGAATGGAATGGTTTGGCAAACGTTCCAACCAATCTAAAATTTTCCCCCGTAGAGAGAAAGGAAAAAGCCTTAGCCGCATAACCTCCCGAAGGACATTTTTGTCCGAAATTTCCACCCTTGTATAAATAGACAAGTTTCATAAAATTAGGTTAAGTTTTGACATCAGCAAGTCCTATAGCCGTTTTTCTTTGCCTCTTTTGGAAGTTTTCTATATTTTGGTGTATTTGATTATAGGTTTTATCATTTTAACTTTACACTATGAGTTTAATTAGTATTTCTTCTTCTCTTTATTCAATTCTTTCTTCTCTTTCTTCAAGCATGAGTAGCTAGATTTTTACTGGGGTTGTGACCTAACCCTAGTGTGTTGACCTTATGGGTAATTAAATTAGTACTTGTTTATGATTGATGTTTATTATTTAGCCTTGTTCATGCTTTAATTTGTGAAATTAATGGTTGCAAATATTAGTTCATGCCTATTTGACTTAGTCTCTACTTGAGAAAGAGAGACTTAGTCTAGAAAAACTTGTCTAACAAGGAATTTGATCAATCGAGAGATTGATTAACCCAATTAAAGGGTTCAACCTAGAAATAGTAATAACCCGACTTGAGCTTTTATCAATTGTATTGTGTGATACCCATTTAGTCTTGAAAAAGCCAAATTGGGCAAAACCATTCTCTGGCCGAGAGGTATTGAGTGGGTAATTAAGAGTCGGTAGCTATAATACACCCCGATCAACAAAACAAGCAATAAGTTTTTATCCCATTAGGCAAAAACAATTATCTTAGTCTTATTTCTCTATTTTGAAATCTTTAGTTTTAAAATAGAAATAGAAACAAAACCCTTTATTGTGGAAGCACAAATTAAGATTCAATTTCATGCATTAGAATATATACTCCTAATTCCCATCTAGCTCCATGTGGATTCGATCCCAAATCTTCGTTGGGTTACTATAATTGCAATTGACTATTTCATACCTTATTTTAAGGTGTGCATTTGAGTGCGATTCAATTTTTGGCGTCATTGTCAGGGAGTTAAAAAAGGTTTTAGCTATATATTTGGGTGTGTTTTTGGAATATTTGCTTTTCCTTCCATGTTACTAATGTGTTTTAGAAATTGTAGGTGCAACCATGGCCAACAATGAGCTTGGAAATATTGCTTTGGGGGATGTGGACATTGAGGATGATCAAGTGGATGAGGTTCCTCTTGAACCTCAAACCAATAGAATAGGTCGAGTGCCTCATGACAATGTGCTCGTTCCACCCCCACCTCCACCGCGACCGGCTCCACACCGGGTGTTGCCCAATGAAGGATATGCAAGCGCAATAGTCCCTCCCCGTATTAGAGCAGTCAACTTTCAAATAACAAATGTGATACTCACTTTGCTAGAGCAACAAGGCTTCTACACCGGTACTCCAGGTCAAAATGCATATAAACATTTGAAGGCGTTTGTGGACACGTGTTGAGGGAGTAAACAAACAAATGTCTCCGAGGATGCTTTGAGGCTAAGGCTTTTTTCCTTCTCTCTATGAGGGAAAGCTTTAGATTGGTTGGAACGTTTGTCGAACCATTCCATTCACACTTGGGATGAATTAGCGGAAAAGTTTATTTCTAAGTACTTCATTTTGGGGCACATGGCTACCCTTAGGGATGGGATTCTAGCTGTCAAGCAAAAGCCCAATGAACCACTACATGAGATATGGGAGCGATATAGATCAATGGTTAAAGAATGTCCGAACAACGATATGACGGAGAACATGATTCAACAAACTTTCTATCGTGGGATCAACACAACCAACCATTGTGTAGTGAATCAACTTGCCGGTGGGAATTTCATGACTACGCCTTATGCGGAGGCGTGTGAGATCTTAGATAAAATGGCGGACACATCATCGGCATGGAAATCTCGGGCTAATATTCCACAAGGTGATCCTAACATGATTCACCTCCATAAAGAGTTGCATGACCATGTACAAGCCATAGCCGAATTAACTACCACCATGAATCAACTAGGAAAGGCTCAACTTCAATAAGTGCAAAATCCTAGGCAAGTCAATGCCATAGAAGGAGTAAACATGTTGGTGAAATAACGGAAGACCAAGGGTTCACAAGTGCCACAACGAGTGGACAATTGTGTGCAAGAAGATAGTAGGTTTGATCAAGATGGTTCTTAAAATGCTCAAGAAGAGGAGGTGCAATATGTGAACAACTTTCAAGGGCAACGAAACAATTTTCAAGGACCAAATCAACAATAATGACGACCTCAAAACAATCAAGGCAATTGAAATTCTAACAACCAAGGTAATTAGAGTGGTGGAAACAATCAAGGGTATTCGCATAATAACAACATTCAAGGAAATTGGAATGGCAATAATAATTGGTGAGGTAACAATCAAGGAAGATGGAACAATAATCAAGGCAATCGGGGTTCTGATTTTTCAAAGGCCCCCGATGTTTCAACAACCGAACAACCCGCCCCTTTATCCTTTCCATGGTCCTAGTTCTTCCAACAATTAAATGGGGCGTATTGAGAACATGTTCAAGCAAATGATGGAGCAGAATGCCTATTATGATGCCCAACTTTCCTCACACAACACATCGATCCGCAACTTAGAAGTGCAAATGGGGAAAATCTCTCAAGCTCTAAATTCTCGTCCTAAGGGGGCACTACTAAGTGACACGGTGGTGAACCCAAAGGATGGGAACAACACGGGGCATGTCAAGGTTGTTACTACAAGAAGTGGACAAGGTAAGAATTCAGCCACCTTAGCAACTTGTGGATGATGATCAAGTGGTACAAGAAGAAAAGGTCCCGAGCAATGGGATACAATCAAATGATGAAGTTCGGATTGATATTGATGACAATGTGGAAGAGACTCAAGAGGAAGTGAACCCGTCTAGGGATCATGTTATTGACTTACCGGAACCGGTAGTGCAAAAGGCTAAGGCACCATTGCCCAAGCCTCCTCCTCAATATCATCAAAGGCTTACCAAGAAAAATGGCGAGAATAAATTCAAAAAGTTCATTGACATGATGAAGAGTCTCTCGATCAATGTGCCATTGGTTGAAGCTTTGGAACAAGTGTCCAGTTATGCAAAGTTTATGAAGGATTTGGTGACAAAAAAGCGATCGATGAATTTTGAAACTATCAAAGTCACTCGTGAAGTGAGTGCAATTGTGCATTCAATAGCTCCTAAATTGGAAGATCCTGGTGCTTTCATAATCCCTTGTACCATTGGAAGTGTCGAGTTTGCTAAAGCGCTTTCTGATCTTGGGGAAAGTATCAATATGATGCCCTATTCGATTTTTAAGACTTTGGGAATTGGGCAACCAAGACCCATATATATGAGATTACAAATGGCTGATCGTACCATGAAGAGACCGTTGGGAGTGATTGAAGATGTATTGGTGCGTGTTGATAAATTCATTCTTCTTGTGGATTTTGTGATTCTTGATTGTGAAGTGGACTATGAGGTGCCGATTATTCTTGGAAGACCTTTCCTTGGTATGGGGAAGGCTCCCGTTGATGTGGAAGCCGGAGAACTCAATTTTTGGGTGGGTGATGAAAAGGTGGTATTCTACGTGTGCAAATCTATGCGGAAACCAATTAGCAATGAAGTATGTTCTTTTGTGGACTTGGTGACCGATGTGATTGTTGATGATACAAGTTCCATGATCAATGTGGGTGATATGTTAGAGGTCGTCTTGCTCAACTTTGATGATGACGAGATGGATGGTAAAACTCTCCTTCGATCTTGAAAATAGTAAAACTCCTCCTACAAAGCCTTTAATTGAAGAGTGCCTCCTATCTTGGAGTTAAAACTATTGCCTCCACATCTTTGGTATGAATTTCTTGGCCCTTATTATACTTTACCGGTTATTATTTCCTCTTGTTTGACTAACGTGGAGGTAGACTCTATATTGGCGGTGCTACATAAGAGGAAGAAGGCTATTGGATGGACATTGGCGTATATTAGGGGAATAAGCCCCGCATTTTTCATGCACGAAGATCAACTTGGAGGAAGATTCCAAACCATCTATTGAACATCAAAGGAGACTCAATGAGGCTATGCAAGAAGTGGTCAAAAAGGAGGTTATCAAGTGTTGGATGCCGGGATTGTCTACCCCATTTTCGATAGTTTGTGGACTTCTCCGGTGTAATGTGTCCCAAAGAAGGGGGCATAACGGTGGTCACCAATGAAAAGAATGAGTTGATTCCCACAAGAACGGTGACCGGGTGGAGAGTGTGTATAGACTATCGCAAGCTCAATAAAGTCACAAGGAAAGATCACTTCCCACTTCCCTTCCTTGACCAAATGCCTATGGTACTTTCCTATGGTACCAAATGCGAAAGTACCATAAGGATTGAGGTGATTTCTAAACTTCCACATCCAACTTCGGTAAAAGGCGTGCGGAGTTTCTTAGGCCACACGAGGTTTTACCGGCGTTTCATCAAGGATTTCTCTAAAGTGGTGAACCCGTTGTGCAAGCTTTTAGAGAAAGATACCAAGTTTTACTTCAATGATGATTACACTATAACCTTTGAATTGTTAAAGTTCAAGTTGACAACCACTCCCATTATCACCGCTCCTAATTGGAGTATCCCTTTTGAGCTCATGTGTGATGCTAGTAAGGTAGCGGTTGGAGTTGTTTTGGGGAAACGAATCAACAAGATTTTTCACCCGGTCTACTATGCTAGTAATACCATGAATGGTGCCCAAGTCAACTATATTGTTACAGAGAAAGAGATCATTGCCATTGTGTTCGCAGTTGAGAAGTTCCGCCCGTACTTGATGGGTGCAAAAGTTATTGTCCACACGAATCATGCGGCACTTCAGTATCTTATGAGCAAGAAAGATTCCAAAGCTCAGTTGATGAGATGGGTGCTTTTGTTGCAAGAGTTTGATATTGACATCCAAGATCGAAGAGAGAGTGAAAATCAAGTGGCGGACCACTTGTCTCGTTTGGAGGAGGCGGGGAGGCCGCATGATGGCCTTGAAATCAATGACTCCTTCCCCGATGAGCAATTCTTGGATTTTTCAATGAATGAGGTGCCATGGTTCGCGGATCTAGCAAACTTCCTTGTGTGTGAAATTATCCCGGATGATCCAAATCACCTCCAATCTTTCTCAAATTTTTATATTGACTCATCTATATATTTTCAATGAATCTCAACCATACTCAGTGAAAAAAGTCCTTTTTTGCTTAGATTTTTGAAATATTATATTATATTTTATTTTTTGTATTTCATCACCTTATTTGCTACCTCATCCATAAAATTTTCTTTCCGACGTATATCTTATGTTGCTAATCACGATTAAAAATATGAAAGGAGATCTTTGTGTGTGATTTTTGGAGAGAGAACCTTATTTCTTTGGATTTTTAATTTTTATATATGTTTGGCTAGTTTTGGTAAGTCTATAATTAATGGCTAGAGATTGATAAGTTGGAATTTTTTTAGGATATTTTTGTAAGATTCCCTTAATGAATCTTCATTAGTGTTTACTTTGGGCTTAAGATTGTGCTGATCTTTTTTCTTGGGAAACTACCAGCTATGTCCATTTATAAGTAGCTCATTACAAAAATTGACTAATTCATAAAATATTGCTAATATTAGCCAATTAGCTATTTGTAGCAAATTAATGTCAAATATTTGCTTTCTTTTGAGTGGGTGTTATTAAAATAGATTTGATACATCTTAAGGAGCTTGAATCTCAGTTTTGGGATGATTTTGGTGAAGTTTTGAGGTGGTTTGAATTGAAAATTCGAAGTAAAAACTGAACATGAAAAAAAAATGATATGTGTATCACACTGTGTATCATTTATGTATCACATATGTATCATATTTGTATCAATTGTGTCTCACATGTATATCCATGTATATATGTGTGTGAGATACATGCATGATACATGTTTGATACATGTGTCGCAAAAGAAATTTTTGAACTCGATTTAATTACGAATTTTGATAGAAAATCAGTCCAAATTACCTCCAATCTTCCTCAAATTTTGTATATTGACTTATCTATATGTTTTCAATGAATTTCAACTATACCCATTGAAAAAGTTTCTTTTTTGCTTAGATTTTTGGAATATTGTATATTTTTTATTTTTTATTTTGTATTTCATCACCTTATTTGCTACCTCATCTATGAAATTTCCTTTCCGTATTGCACCTAATGTTGCTAATCACGCTTAAAAATATGGAAGGTGATTTTTGCATGTGGTTCTTTGAGAGAAAGAAACTTATTTATTTGATTTTCCAATTTCTATATGTACTTGGCTAGTTTTGGTATGACTAATGGCTAGAGGTTGGTAAGTTTTGACTTATTTGGGATATTTGTGTAAGTTTTCCCTTTTTCTTCTTATAACCCGCCAAAAGTTCAAAATGGGATTTGTTAAGATCCATTTGCTCTTTTGATTCAATAAGTTTGAACTCGAAATGGCCATCATACTATTGGTCAAAAAGTATCAAAATAGTGCGACTTGCAGTTCAAACACACATATACAAAACTAAATTTAGAGGTTCGAAATTATGTAAATCAGGAACAAATCAAGCTAATAATTGAAGAAAAATACGTTAGCTTATTTTATTTCCAAAAAGGAAAATAAAAAAAAGGAGGAAAGGTTGGGTATGTTGATTTGACATATTAACCTAACTCATTTTGACCCAAATAAATTTTGGATTCTAAATTTTGAGCAAGTTGGATCATGACCTGTTTATTTAACACACTTTAATCCACTCAAATTTTTGACCCAACCCGTCCGGTTAATCTCTTCGCTCTTAATAAGAGCTATAGATAGAATTGTTTTTTAAAATACGAGCAGATCACAAAATATAAAGCAGGGCAAATAGCATACCTCACTAGTTACCATGCAAAGGAAGTGCATCTTGTGTTAACAACTAACCAAAGAAATCGCGGTAAAAATGTTATGCGTATAATATGAATATCCAAATTATTTAATGATTCAATGATTAAACATTTTCTTATATTTCTTTTTATTATCAATTTACACCTTCAACCTTTTGAAAAGCGAAAACATAAATGGTTTAATTTTGGCGATGTATTATTCAAAATTGCTCTATTTTATCAATCAGTTAAATAATTGTTACTTTGGCTCTACAATTCATAGAGCTTTGCACTAAACTCTCACACCCCTACAGTACTGAATTTATTAGTGTCGGAGACGGATTCAAAATTTAAATTTAAGGAGTTCAACTGTTAAAATCATTAGCATTGTATATTATGTTCAAATCTAATATATGTTAAGATTTTAATAGTTTTTACATACATACATACATACATACATACATACATACATACATACATACATGGCATCGAAAGTTATGGGTTAAGACTTAAGATGAATCCCTAACTAACAACTTATTTGGATGGTTGTTAGTCGTTTTATAATGTATCGTATTGTATTGTATTGTATTGTTTGATGAATATAATGTTTGGATAGATTGTATCATTTGTCGTCGTTTCCAAGGGCAGATTTAGGGGGGCGGAAGGGTGTTCAACCGAACCCCCTTCGCCGAAATATTACACTGTATATGTAAGGCAAAATCTATTTTTTACCTCTGTATATTAAGTTTTGAACCCCCTTAACACGCCCTAGAAGTGTAGCTTAGTGGTCAAGGGGGTTCAAAACCTTTGTAAGGTCATAGGTTCAATTCCCACTAGCTACAATCTTTTTTAACTTTTTCCTTTTTGAACCCCCTTCGCGGATATGTCGTTTCATGATGTCACGCACCAAAAATATGAAGAATAAAATTGCATCATTACTAAGAAATAATATGATACGAAGTACAATTACTATGTAAAAAGTAGGGTAAAGAGTAAAATATAAATTAATAAAGAAGGGCAAAATGAGGGGGGAGAAAAGTAAGGTAACGACGCTATCACACCAAATCAGTCGTTACATAAAGTGACACTTTTTATTGTTACGTAATGACGAATTTAACAATACGATACAATAAAATTTAAATAATAATTAAAATAAATATTATATTTAAAGTAACAATTAGTTAAAAATCATCCAAACAAGCCTTAAAGGGATACACAGACTAGTACTATTGGTCGATAATGTCCTTTAGTCTTTGTCGTAGAATAAAAAGTCCTTTGTCCATTTGTTTTATCAGATTCAGATGTAATATTATAATGGAGCTTTTCTTAGAGATTAAGCTTTCAAAAGTATTCCTCTCTACATCAAAAACAAAAATGAATTATAATTCCACTAGTGAATAGTGACTAGTGCTTCCTTGGAGACCAAGGTTTCAATAGTTCTCCCTCTCCACGTCACTGAAAATAATATTTTGTTACGATTTTTTAATTATTTTTTAAAAATATTTTAAATTATTAAATATGTAGACATACAGTATTTTCATGTAATTTTTAATTTTCATATATACAAAATTTCTTATTTAATATTTTTAAAATTTATGTTCAAATTTCACACAAAAGATTAAATTTTTTTAATCCTCTTACTTTGAATTCCTTCACAACCATTTTAAAACAATGAGTTCAAATAAGACTTAAAATATTTTTCATAAATCTTATTTAGCCACTTTAATCACTAATTAAACGGACTTTTTCTTCCCCAAACCTAGCCTAGGTTTAAGGGATGCCTAACGCCTTCCCTTTAGAATAACTACAACCCTTACCCGAATCTTATCGGTTAGCAGACTATTAGGATAATAACTTTCACAGACTTATAGGTACCCTAATATATCTTAAATATTAGGTGGTGACTCTCTTTTATCAAATAATTAATTAATTGTATTTTGTTATTGGTCGATAATGTCCTTTAGTCTTTGTCGTAGTATAAAAACTAAAAAGTTCTTTGTCCATTTGCTTTCTCTTTCTTTTTTTTCGTTTTTGTCCATTTGCTTTCTCAGTTCTAACATAATAATGGAGCTTTCCTTAGAGATTAAGCTTTCAACAGTATTTCTCTCCACATCAAAAAAAAAATGAATTATTCCACTAGTGACTAGTGTTTCCTTGTAGACCAAGGTTTCAACAGTTCTCCCTCTCCACATCACTCAAAAATAATATTCTTTTTGATCCATAATAAGTGATATTTTGGCTTTTTTATTTTAGTTCAAAATAATTGTTCTTTTACATAATCAACAAAGAATTAATTTTATTTTTTCAAAATTTTTCCTTATTTACATATCACAATGTGTCAAGGTAATAATTAATTAAGTGTAATTTAGTGAATACATCTTTTTTCTCTATGAGTTCGTATTTTCTCAAGGGTATGCCAAAAACTAAAAAGTCACGTATTACGGATCGGAGAGAGTACTCCCTTCCTGCCTCTTACGTGGAGATGTTATTATTAGGGGAATCAAATAATATTTTGTTACATTTTTTAAAACTTTTTAAAATGTTTTAAATTATTTACTATGTAGACATACAGTATTTTCATGTAATTTTTAATTTTCATATATGCAAATTTTCTTATTAAATATTTTTAAAATTTATGTTCAAATTTCACACAAAAGATTAAATGTTTTAATCCTCATACTCTTAATAGACAACGGAGACATAATATTCACTAGGTATAAGCTTTTTATAATATTTTTTTTGGGTTTCTCAAACATATTATTTACTTGTATTGGGGCTCGACTAAATCTGAATTCGTGCCTCGAAATTTCACATTGAAGGGTGAAATACTTCGTAATAAAGGCAAATTCATATACAAATCCAAGATCATATTTAAGAAACGAAAGAAATACTTATCAGTCTAGCACAACTTTAGTTGATCCATTTATAAGTTGTTAACATCAACGTCGTTTTCCTTGAGATCAATTCGTTTGCTATTTTTCCTTTTTGCCGTTGAACAAATGAAAACATTCTTCTTCACGTTTCTCCTCAAATCATTGTAAGACACTGCAATTTTTCAAAAAGTAATGTTACTCTTTGGTTAATGTCTTAACTTATTAGTTGTCTCTATTGATAAATGAATGTAATAATATTTTCATCAGCATCTCTGGTAGTACCAAGATAATAAGATCTTCAAATTTGTAAAATCATAATAAAATCTTCAAATTGTTATAATACTGATAATAATATTGTAAAAGAAAATCAATACGAATTAGGCTTAGAGGCACGTAAATACATTTCGTGAAAATAATTAATGTCCTCTTCTACGGGCAAATGAAAGAATGATAACAACCCTACCTATGCACAAGTTAGGATAAGGTCTACATGTATACTATCTTCCCCAGACTCCACTTATAAGAATACACTGAGTATATTGTTGTTGTTGTTGAATTCACTTGGTGTAGCCGTGTAGAGCACACCAAATGATCTATATTTCATGCTTTTTTTATTGATAACAACATTCACATTTAAACAGTACTCAACTACTCATCCATATTGTTAGGATATACAATTTGAGTTATGTAGTAGAGAATTTAGTGTATGTAGTTGTGATGACCCAAAAGGTCATCTTTAAATTTAATAATTATTTTTGTGTTCTGAGACCTCAAATAGCACTATTCATCATTCCTCGACTTGCGTGCACAGTCCGTATAATTTTTCGAAAAGTTTTATATGAAAAATTGATTAAAATGTGAAATAGAGCTTTAAAATTCAATTAAGTTGACTTAGGTCAATATTTTGAGCAAACGGACCCAGATCAGTATTTTGACAGTTTCAGTAGATCCGTATCGTGATTTGGGACTTTGGCGTATCCTCGAAATTTAATTTGGAGGTCCCTGACTCAAGTTATGGCAATTTAACGGAAACTAGAAATCTAAATGCTAAAGGTTTCCAAAGTTTGACCACACATTTGATTTTATTGATATCGGACTCGGATTTAGATTCTGAAAATTAGAATAGCTCCGTTATGTCATTTATGACTTGTGTGCCAAATTTGAAGTCATTCCGGATTCGTTTAATATGTTTTGACATGAGTTTTGCAAAGTGAAAAGTTTGAAAAATCAAAAGTATGAATCGAGGTGTGAATTATAATTTTGATGTTGTTTGACGTGATTTGAAACCCCGAGTAAGTCTGCATTATGTTACGGAACTTGTTAGAATATTTGAACGAGGTCCCGAGAGGCTCGGGTGAGTTTCGGACGAAATTCGGATCGTTTAGAGCATGTTGAAAGCAACTGGTTCTTGGCAGAACTTGGTGTAATCGCACCTGCGAAATGGTGACCGCAGGTGCGCAACTGCTTCTGCGAGAAGCTGGTCGCTTCTGCGACCTGGGTACTGGCCAGTTGTGTCACTTCTGCGGAGGAATGAGGCGCAAATGCGTGACTGCTTCTGCGAAGGCTGAAGCGCTTCTGCGGAAGAGACCGCTTTTGTGGTCGTTTGGTCGCTTCTGCGATGTCGCAGGTGCGACATTGATGTCTGCAGATGCGGAATTTTGCCTGGCAGCCTCTCTTAGCAAATGCGAGCTCGCAGATGTGAAAATATGTCCGCAGATACGAAAATACTGGACAGAATGCTTAAAAATATGGAGTTAGCCATTTTTACTCATTTTTGAGTTTTGAGTCTCGGATTTGGGTGATTCCAAAGGGGATTTTCACGACTTTGAATTGGGTAAGTGTTCTATAACCAAAAGTGATTATATTTCATAAATCCATGTCTATATTCATCATTTATTTCGGATTTAGCTTGAAAAAATTAGAATTTTTTGTAAAACTTTTCAAAAACAAAAATTTAAGATTTGAAGGTCCATTTGACATCGGAATTTGATAATTTTAGTATGGTTGGACTCGTCTCGAAATAAGTGTTCGGATTTTATATGTTTTTCTGAGATTCGAGATGTGGGCCCCACTATTGATTTTTGAGATGAATTTCGGATTTTAATCCGAAAAATTAGTAAATTCATATGGAATTAATTCCTACGATTTGTATTGAATATATTAAATTGTTTATGATTAGATTTGAGGATTTTGGATATGAATTCGCGAGGCAAAGGTTTATTGGAATCTTGAATTTGGTTGCAAGCGAGGTAAGTGTTGTGGTTAACCTTGACTTGAGGGAGTAGGATTTATTTGTCTATTTGCTGCGTGATTTAATGTGCGGGTACAATGTATATGTGAGGTGACGAGTACTTATACGTTGTGGTTGAGTCAAAGCATACTGGAGGAATTTATTTCATTTTGAATAATTGCTTATTTAATTAAGATATTCCTGTTTAAGTTCATTATTGATTATTTGATCATTTCTCATGAAATGTTTATTGATTTAATTATTGTGGAACTTTTATTGATTTAATTATTATTGAATATGGTGAGAAAGAGCGTAAAAGCACGAAGGGTGATGCCGTGCCACTTTTATTATTTATATTATTATTGTCATAGTGAGAAAGAGTGTAAAAGCACGAAGGGTGTTGCCGTACCATTTTTGAGTGTAAAAGCACGAAGGGTGATGTTGTGTCATTTTTAGAGAGTGTAAAAGCACGAAGGGTGATGTCGTGCCAAAAGAGAGTTAAAGCACGAAGGGTGATGTCGTGCCAATTATTATTATTTATTTATCAGTTTATGGGAGGAATGAGAGTAAAAGCACGAAGGGTGGTGCCATGCCATTTTCATATTATCAGTTGCTCATTTTATTGTTGATGAATTAATTGGCTGCTAAGTGATATTTCTCCTGCTGAAATTATTGTATCATTCCCCTTCGCATGTTCCCTCCCAAATTTATAAAGTGTTATTATTGTATTATTGCTGCTTCGTATTTGTATATACTTGTACAGGTTGTTTACGTACGTGTCCTGTCATAGCCTCGTCACTAATTTCGTCGAGGTTAGGCTCGATATTTACGGAGTACATGGGGTCGGTTGTACTCATACTATACTCTGCACTTATTGTGCAGATTTTTTGGAGTTGGTCTCAGCGGCGTACCATAGACCTACTCGGATTCAGCTACCCAGAGGAGACTTAAGGTATAACTACACATCGTCCGCAGTTCTGAAGTCCCCTTCTATCTTATCTTAGTTGTGTATTATCTTTCAAACAGCTTGAATTTTATTCAGACCATTATTTGTATTATCCTAGTAGGTCGTGCACTTGTGACACCATATTCGGGGATGTATTTTGATGATTCAGTTGTTGTGGTCTTTCGCACTTTATTTCAGTAATTGACTTCCGCTTAAATTGATTTGTTTAAAAATGGTTAAGCTTATTTTAACGTTGGCTTGCCTAGCAAGTGAAATATTAGGCGCCATCACGGTCCCGAAGGTGGGAATTTCGGGTCATGACAAGTTGGTATCAGAGCACTAGGTTACCTAGGTCTCACGAGTCACGAGCAAGCTTAGTAGAGTCTGAAGGATCGGTACGGAGACGTCTGTACTTATCTTTCAGAGGATATGAAGTTTAGGAACAATATCACTTCTTTCTTAATCTGTCGTGCGATCTTATTCTATCATCGATGATTGAACCATTCTATTATTAATCTCTCGCAGATAGTGAGAACACATAATACATCTATCGATGGACAGGGACCAGAGCCCCCGGTGGTAACTATGACCAGGGGTAGAGGTCGAGGCCGAGGTCATGCTAGAGGCAGAGGCAGAGGTAGAGCTCAGTCTAGAGCTCGAGCAGCAACACCTGTTGTAGAACCTCAGGTGGATCTTCAGGAGGAGGGTCCAGTTCAGACTGTACCAGTTGGACCAGTTCAGGTCCCGGAAGGATTCAGAGCTACTCCAGTGCTTCATGACGCTCTAGTCCATTTGGTGAGTCTTATGGAGGGCGTGACCCAGAATGGTATGTTCCAGTGGCAACAACTATCTCACGGGCTGGGGGGAGCACAAACTCTCACTACTCCCGCTCCGGAGCAGATGGCTCCCCAGTATCAGGCTCCAGCAGCCCCGCATGTTAGGGTAGTTCAGCCAGTTGTTACGGCACAGGCTGGTGATAGGCCCGCCATGTCTTCTGAGGCCTTATTGAGACTGGATAAGCTTACTAAGCTCTTTCCAGTTCACTTCAGTGGTACACCTTCTGAGGACCCATAGTATTATCTTGATCGCTGCTATGAGGTATTGCGGAACATGTATATAGTTGAGACCAATGGGGTCGATTTTGCTGTATTTCAGATGACGGGTTCCGCCAAGAGGTGGTGGAGAGATTATACATTGACCATACCAGTTGGATCGCCTGCATTGACCTGGGAGCAGTTCTCACTGTTATTTCTAGAGAAATTCCTCCCTATCACATTGAAAGAGGATTACCGCAGGCAATTTGAATGTCTACAGCAGGGCAGTATGACTGTTACTCAGTACGAGACTCGGGAGAGAGAGTAAGGAGGTTTATTGAGGGACTCACTCACCCTATCAGGCTTCAGATGGCCAAGGAGATCGAAAGTGAGATTTCCTTTCAGGCGGCTGCTTATATTGCGAGGAGGATCGAGATGGCTCTTGCACAGGAGAGAAGGTAGGGGTCTTATAAGAGGCCTCGTCAGTTCGATGGGTTCAGTGGTGCCTCGTCTGGAGGCAGGGGTAATTTTGGTAGAGGCCATCCTCCCAGGCCATTTCATTCAGCGCTCCAGACATCCCACAATGCTTTAGGTGGTCACGGCCATTATGTGTCTCATTTCGACCAACTAGCTTATAGTGCACCACCAGCTCCTATTAATGCACCTCCGATCCGAAGTCATCAGAGTGGTTATCCAGGTCGACATGGCCAGTTCCAGGGTCAGCATTCACAATAGCCAAAGACCTGTTATACTTGTGGTGATCCGAGACACATTGCTAGACTCTGCCCCAGGTCTCAGGGAAGCATGCAACAATAGGGTTCTCGTGCTGTGATTCTAGCACCAGTTGCTTCACCGCCCGCCCAGCCAGCTAGAGGTAGGGGTCAGGCAGCTAGAGGTGGTGGTTAGGCCATTAGAGGTGGAGGTCATGCCGTTAGAGGTGGAGGCCAGCCAATTAGAGGTCGTCCCAGGGAAACAATTCAGAGTGATGGGGCCCAGCCCCGAGTTTATGCTTTTCCAACAAGGCCTGAGGCCGAATCATTGGATGTTGTGATTACGGGTATTGTTCCAGTTTGCCATAGAGATGTTTCAGTTCTATTTGATCCAGGATCTACTTATTCCTATGTGTCCTCTTATTTTGCTTCATATTTGGTGATGCCTCATAATTCTCTGAGTGCTCCTGTGTATGTGTCCACTCCGGTGGGAGATTCTATCGTGGTAGATCATGTCTATCATTCGTGTGTGGTTACTATTGGGAGTCTTGAGACTAGTATGGATCTTCTACTTCTTGATATGGTATATTTTGATGTCATCTTGGGTATGGATTGGCTGTCACCTTATCATGCTATATTGGATTGTCATGCCAAGACGGTGACCCTAGCCATCTCGAGGTTACCTCGATTAGAGTGGAAAGGAACTCCTGGTCATTCTACCAGCAGAGTTATTTCTTATATGAAGGCTCGGCGTATAGTCGAGAAGGGGTGTCTAGCTTATTTGGCTTATATTCGTGATCCCAGTGTGGATGTTCCTTCTATGGACTCAGTAGCAGTTGTTCGTGAATTTTCGGAAGTATTTCCTGCAGATTTGTTGGGGATGCCACCCGACGGAGATATAGATTTCTGTATTGATTTGGCTCTGGGCACTCAACCCATTTCTATTCTACCATACCGTATGGCCCCACCGGAATTGAAAGAACTGAAGGAGCAGTTACAAGACTTGCTTGATCAGGGATTTATTAGACCTAGTGTCTCGCCCTGGGGTGCACCAGTGTTATTTGTAAAGAAGAAAGATGGTTCAATGCGAATGTGTATAGATTATCGGCAGTTGAACAAGGCTACTATCAAGAACAAGTATATGTTGCCAAGAATTGATGACTTATTCGATCAGCTTCAGGGTGCCAAGGTATTTTTAAAGATCGACTTGAGGTCTGGTTACCATCAGTTGAATATTAGGGCATCTGATGTCCCTAAGACAGCTTTTCGGACTTGGTATGGGCATTACGAATTCCTAGTAATGTTATTTGGACTGACAAATGCCCCAGCAGCATTTATGGATTTGATGAATCGGGTGTTCAAGCCTTATTTTGATTCTTTTGTGCTTGTGTTCATTGATGATATCTTGATTTACTCCATCAGTCGAGAGGAGCATGAGCAACATCTTCGGAGTGTGCTTTAGACTTTGAAAAATAATCAGTTATATGCCAAATTTTTAAAATGTGAATTTTGGTTAGACTCAGTTACCTTTTTTAGGCATGTAGTATCAGCTAAAGGCATAAAAGTGTATCCTAAGAAGATTGAGGCAGTTCAGAATTGGCCTAGACATACTTCAGTTATAGAGATACGAAGTTTTCTGGGTTTGGAGGGTTATTATCGCCGGTTCGTGGAAGGGTTTTCATCTATAGCAAGCCCATTTACCAGACTGACCCAGAAAGGTGCCCCATTTAGATGGTCAGAGGAGTGTGAGTTGAGCTTTTATAAGCTCAAGACTGCTTTGACTATAGCGCCAGTGTTGGTATTACCCACAGGTTCAGGATCTTATACAGTGTATTGTGATGCATCTCAAGTTGGGCTTGGTGCAGTATTGATGCAAGATGGCAGGGTGATTGCATATGCGTCGCGGCAGGTAAAAGTTCACGAGAAGAATTATCATGTTCATGACTTAGAATTGGCAGCCATTATTCATGCGCTGAAGATTTGGAGGCATTACCTTTACGGTGTCTCGTGTGAGGTATTTACTGATCATCGTAGCCTACAGTATCTGTTCAAACAAAAAGATCTCAATTTGAGACAGAGAAGATGGTTGGAGCTATTGAAAGACTATGATATCACCATTTTGTATCACCCCGAAAAGGCCAATGTGGTGGTCGATGCTTTGAGCAGAAAGGTTGTGAGTATGGGCAGCCTTGCATATATTCCGGTTGGTGAGATGCCGTTAGCTGCATATGTTCAGACTTTGGCTAATCAGTTCGTGAGGTTAGATGTTTCAGAACCCAGTCGGGTTCTAGCTTGCACAGTCGCTCAGTCTTCTTTATATGAGCGCATCAGAGAGCGACAGTATGATGATCCTTATTTGCTTGTCCTTAAGGACACGGTGCGGCATGGTGGTGCCATACAGGTTGCTGTGGGGGAAGATGGAGTTCTGCAGATGCAGGGTCGTATCTGTGTGCCTAATGTGGATGGGCTTCGTGAATTAATTCTGGAAGAGGCCCACAGTTCCAGGTATTCTATTCATCCAGGCACCACCAAAATGTATCAAGATTTGCGGCAATATTATTGGTGGAGGAGAATGAAGAAGGATATAGTTGCATATGTAGCTCAATGTCTAAATTGTCAGCAAGTCAAGTACAAGCATCAGAGACCTGGTGGTTTGCTTCAGAAGTTAGAAATTCCTGAGTGGAAGTGGGAGTGTATCACTATGGATTTTGTTGTTGGGCTTCCACGGACTCAGAGAAAGTTCGACGCAGTATGGGTCATTGTGGACAGGTTGACCAAGTCAGCATATTTCATTCCAGTAGCAGTTACCTATTCTTCAGAACGGTTAGCGGAGATTTACATCCGCGAGATTGTATGCCTTTACGGTGTGCCAGTGTCTATTATTTTAGATCGAGGTACGCAGTTCACCTCACACTTCTGGAGGGCTGTACAGCATGAGTTAGGCACACAGGTTGAGTTGAGTACAACATTTCATCCACAAACAGAAGGACAGTCAGAGCGCACTATTCAGATAATGGAAGATATGCTTCGCGCTTGTGTTATAGACTTTGGAGGTTCTTGGGATCAGTTTTTATCTCTTGCAGAGTTTGCCTATAATAACAGCTACCAGTCGAGCATCCAGATGGCTCTATATAAAGCATTATACGGGAGGCGATATCGTTCGCCCGTTGGCTGGTTTGAACAGGGAGAGGCTCGGTTGTTGGGTACCGATTTGGTACAGGATGCCTTGGATAAGGTCAAGGTTATTCAAGATCGACTTCGCAAAGCTCAGTCTAGGCAAAAGAGTTATGCCGACCGTAAAGTTTGTGATGTTGCATGCATGGTTAAAGAAAGAGTATTGCTCCGGGTTTCACCTATGAAGGGTTTAATGAGGTTCGAAAAGAAGGACAAGTTGAGCCCTAGGTATATAGGACCCTTTGAAATTCTTGAAAGGGTAGGTGAAGTAGCCTACAGGCTTTCACTACCACCTAGTTTATCAGCAGTTCATCTAGTATTTCATGTATCCATGCTCCTGAAATATCATGGTGATCCGTCCCATGTATTTAGATTTCAGCTCAGTCCAATTGGACAAAGATTTGACTTATGAAGAGGAGCCAGTAGCTATTCTAGCTCGGCAGGTCCGATAGTTGAGGTCTAAGAGTTATCCTTTAATTCGGGTGCAATGGAGAGGTCAGCCGGTAGAAGCATATACCTGGGAGTCTGAGTCGGACATGCGGAATAGATATCCACATCTTTTTACCAGCTCAGGTATTTTTCTAATTCCGTTCGAGGACGAACGTTTGTTTTAGAGGTGGAGAATGTGATGACCCAAAAGGTTATCTTTAAATTTAATAATTATTTCTGTGTTCTGAGACCTCAAATAGCACTATTCATCATTCCTCGACTTGGGTGCACAGTCTGTATAATTTTCCGGAAAGTTTTTATATGAAAAATTAATCAAAATATGAAATAGAGCTTTAAAACTCAATTAAGTTGACTTAGCATTGTTTGATATGATTTGAGGTTTCAAATAAGTTCGTATGATATTTTAGGACTTGTTGGTGTATTTGATTGAGGTCCCAAGGGTCTCAGGTGAGTTTCGGATGGTTAACGGATCAAAAGATGGACTTAAAGAGCTGCTGCAATTTCCTTCTGCTGGGAATGCAGAAAAATCGAGCCCAGGAATGAAGCCCAGAAATCGAGCCTAGGGTCGAAGGCCATGATCGAGGCTCAGGGTCGAAGCCCAAAAATCGAGCTCAGGGTGGAAGGCCAGGGTCTGGGGCCAGGATCGAAGCCAGGGTCGAAGCTCAGGATCGAAGGCCGTGATCGAAGGCCAGAATCGAGGGCCATGATCGAAGGCTAGGATCGAGGGCCAGGATCGAAGCCAGGATCGATGCCCAGGATCGAGGCCCATGATTGAGGGTCATGATCGAGGGTCATGATCGAAGCCATGATCGAGGGCCAGGATCAAGGCAGGACCGAGGGCTGCCTGGACAGAATTATAAAACGGGGGACTTCGTCCCATTTTTCATTTTTGACAAATTGGAGCTTGGGGAGAGGCGATTTTTAGGAGATTTTCAGAGAAAACATCGGGGTAAGTGTTCTTAACTCAATTTTGGTTAGATTACCCGAATCCATCATTTGTTTTCACCATTTAATTAATGTTTTGAGATTTAAATTTGAATTTTTTTTAGAAATCTCATAAAAATAAATTTTTGAGATTTCGGTGTCGATTCAGAGTCGGATTTGAGTGAAACTAGTATGGTTGGACTCATAATTGAATAGGTTGTCCGATTTTATGAGTTTCGCCGGATTCCGAGACGTGGGTCCCGCAGGCGATTTTTGAGCTAATTTTGGATTTTATTGAAAAATATAGTATTTTCTTATGAAATTGATTCATATAATTTTTGTTGACTGTATCGAGTTATTTTGGCTAGATTCGAGCTATTCAAAGTTGGATAATCGAGGAAAAGGCCTACTAGTGGATTAAATTGGAGCAAGTCGAGGTAAGTGACTTGACTAACTTTGTGTGGGGGAAATTTTCCCTAGGATTTGTATTGATGTGAAAATTATAATGTGTTGAAATACGTATACACGAGGTGACAAGTGTGTACACGGGCTAAATATGGAAACTCTGATTTTTAAATTGTGTATATCTCTGTCACACATTAATTAAATTATTTTATCTTGTTATATTCTTCATCTTTGATCTGATTTATATACTTTAAATTTGCTTGACTTTCACCTGCTAATTATTTTTACTTGTTTAGCTGAAACTTGGTTTCTTTTATTTTGTGCATTAATTGAAGGTGGAATTTTTTTAATTTAAATAGGCCAAATAGGTGTACGGCCCCTTAAACTTGGCTCAAGTTTCCATTTTGATACTTTAACTTAGCGTTTTTCCTATTGAACACTTTAATATTATATAAAGTGATCTATTGAATACTTTACTCATAACCAGTAAAAATAATAAGGTGCGTGTAATTCACACATGAATGACTTAGCAAAATGACAAATAAGAGGGAGACACATGGCATTTGGGTCCAAATAGTCAAAAAGAAATTTTGAAAACAAAAAAGATTTAATTTAAACACTCCCCCTCCCACCGTCACCTTCTTCCCAACCAACTCCCTTTTTTTTTTTTTTCATTCCATGGAATCCCATCAGCCCCTTCCATAGAAACTCACCTCCGCCTTCCCCAATCTCCCTGGCTCTTCAACCACCAGAAGACTACTGTTTTCATCTGCCAAAAGAAAAAAATACATGTACCATTTTTGGATTTTCAGATCTAGGAAAGGGAGAAATTTATGTCAATTTTTTTCTTTCTTTTTTGGGTTGAAAATCCCTTCTTTTAGCTAACTGGAGAAGAAAAAATCCAAGTTGAGAAAAAGGGAAGAAACAAAAAAGAATCCAGCGATTCTAGCAACCACCGGTAGTTGCTCATTTTCTTTCCTCCTTCATCTCTATTATTCTGTTTTATTGTTGTTTTAACTGATAAAAGAGCAGAACTGAAAGAAGTAATCGGACGTTTAATATTTCGGGGGCTACCATTAAAATCGGTGATATTTATCACCATTTCTAGTCTTCCATCGTTATGGTATCGGAGATTCGTTCGTGTTCTATCTATTACTGATTTCGTGGTTGGTGTGTAAATGTTAAAACCTTGATAACATATTACTGTTGCTTGTCGCCTCTTTGGACCTGGCCGGAGTTCTGACTTTTCCGGCAATCTCCATTAATTCCGTCAATAAAATTTATTGTCGTTCTTCTTCTGCTTTCGTTACTCGTCGGGGATCAGGTGGTTATGGGTGACCTTTAGAAAAAAAAGTTAATTTTGATTTAAACAAAAAAAATATATGATCTCAAACCCATTAAATTCACGCGCATAAGAGGGGGTAAAATACAACTCTCTTGCCATGTCAGTTTTTGTGTTTAATAGGCATACATTAATTTAGGTTGAAGTGTTCAATAGGTAATGGGTTTAGTTAAGGTGTCAAAATGGAAACTGGAGCTAAGTTTAAGGGGTCGTACACCTATTTAGCCATTTAAATATTATTAAAAATGAAGTATTTTATATTTAATTTTTTTTGATATTTAGACAAGGTGTTAAATTTGTGAAATATTATTTTTGCTGAATATTTTGTGAGATTTTTGTACTCATTGTGATGGAACCGTGAGCTCTTTATTATGAAAAAAATATTGTTGTTGATTTATTTTGGCACTTGAGGTATAAATTATGATATATTGTGATATTGATACGCATACGGTGGTATAAGGTCTGGGTGTTGAAACGCATGCGGTGAGATAAGGGTGGCTTGATACGCATGGCTAGTAGGGGAACTACTAGAAGTCATGCGGTGTGATAAGGGTGGCTAAAACGCGGGATGCTATTTCGGGAAAAAAAATATTTTCTTTAAAATTAAATGTGAAGGCTCCCGCGGTGATATAAGGAAATGAGATATTATGAATTTATTTATGATTTGGGACTACGATGCGGTATCTCGGGAGTGCCCTTGTTGATATTGATTTATGGCCGCAGTTGCCTTTGATTATTGTTGTGATTTTCTTAAAGTTGAAAAAAATATTTTGTTTTGTTTCCACGAGGTATTATTTGCCATTATTTTTGCGTAGTCAATTGGTGACATACTACTTACTTGATTCATTTCCATTGTCATTTTATTTTTATTATATTGTTAAATATTTTACCTTGTCTTTTATTATTCGAGTAGGGTCTGACCTAACCTCGTCACTACTCTATCGAGGTTAGGTTTGGCACTTATTGGGTACCGCTGTGGTGTACTCATACTACGCTTCTGCACATCTTTTTGTGTAGATCCAGGTACATCCTACCAGTCCAGACATCAGTGAGCTACCTGTGTACGGAGACTTCGAGGTATATCTGCCACCGTCCGCAGACTCCGGAGTCCCCTTCTATCATTATTATGTTGCTTTCTTATTTTTTTTAGACCCTGATATATAGGTACATTGAGGATAAATTCTTTGAAGCTTGTGACTTATTTCTACCGGGTTTTGGGAGTAGTAATTATTTGAATTGCAGTTCATATATTTTAGATTTCTATTGTTATTTCCGCGTTGATAGGCTTACCTAGTCTTAGAGATTAGGTGCCATCACGATATCCTATAGAGGGAATTTGGGATCATGACACTTATTGAATTTTCTGGTTTCGCCACTATCCCAACAGACAAAATACCTTCTAATCCAATCAAAGATAATTTTCACATTATTTTTTTTAAATTATTAAAAGCTATGGCGAATTATTTTTCTCATATAATACTGTTTCTAAATAAATATATATTTATAAAAGAACCACTTTATGGTCTTCATTACGAGTTACAAGTAGGAAGGAATCAAAAATTTTAATGATGATGATTAGGATGACAATGATGAATAAATAACAAATAAAGTTAAAAAAATAGTAAATAAAGCATTTTTAGATTCATTTAATTATAATGTATTCTTATTCGTTTTGAATCATGTTATATTTTTAGATTCTTTGTAGCACAAACTATATAATTACTTCACTCGTCTCAATTTATGCGATACTCTTTCTTTTTTAGTCAGTCTAAAAAAGAATATTACCTTCCTTACTTAGAAATAATATATCTGTAGAACTTATACTTTACCCTCAATTGACTTAAAGGCACACAAATATTTATATATATATTTTTTAAAATAAATTTTAAAAGTCTTTCCTTATTTTTAAACTCCATGCTAAGTCAAACACCGTCGCATAAATTGAAAAAGAGGGAGTATGATATTCGAGTATCATCCAAGAATTATTCGATGATTATATGATTCGTTTAATTTAAGGATAGTTACACTGAGATAAGTCGACAATTATAATTTTGTTAAAATGGACAATCTAATATATTCAAACAAATAAGATCATGAATGTTTGATATGATCAATATTCTTTATAGTATGTTTGACCAAACTTCTAAAATCAGCTTATTTTGATAAGTGATTTTCTCAAAAATACTTTTAAAAAAAAGTAATTTTAGTTAGAATCAATTTGTGTTTGACTACTTAGTTTGAAAAGTACTTTTGAGTAGCAATTAGTGTTTGACTAAACTTTTAAAAAATACTTCTAAGTATATTTTTCTCAAATATACTTTTCAAAAAAATACTTTTGAAAATAAACTTCTTTTTTTTTTTTCTCCTCGAAAGCATTTTTTTACTTCAAAAAAAACTGGGCCAAAGACTTTAGTTTTAGAAAACAAATATTTTTGCCTGGAAAGAAGCTGGGCTAAACAGGCTAATAATGTCCGAGCTAGTTCCGATTAAAAAAGGAAAGTTCCCTCAAATCCGCTAACAATTCTCTGTATTGGCGGTTGATACTCTCTACTATGATCGTTCATGGCGTCTCTGCACTTCACTATCCAAAGGTTTAATATTGCTCTTCCTTATTTGTGCATGAAGTAAGGGTTAATGAACCTTATCAAATCTCACTAGGTTAGAGTTAGGGCTTAAATAAATATTTGTTCTTATAAAGAGAAAACGATTATTCCAGTGGATTAAAGTTGAGAAAAAGGAAAAAGGGAGAAAAAAACGAACGGACACTGCTAATGCTATAACTTCTTCAAAGTGTTACTGAAGAAGTGAAATTTTGTGTATATGCTCATTGCCCCCTTACCCCCCACCCCTCTGTACTAACTTTGGAGCACTTGTTCTTTACTGTTGTAGTTCTGAAGAAAAAAGAAAAAAAGAAGAAGAAGAAGAAGAAGAAATGTGGCGCTTGGAGCATGATGATTTTGCAGGACGAGCCTATAGGGTTGAGAGGTTAAGAATGCATGATCATGGAGTTGAATTGGGTTCTGAGCCTTACTTCATGCCTCATAGTGGGGGAATGGAACAGTTTTCACGTAGGCCGAGGAGTCTGAGCCCGAGCCCTCAGAAAGAGGAAGGGCCCCGCCGAGTTAGTTGGCGTAGGAGTGGATTAATTGATAGAGATCAAGATTTTAGTGATAGAGGTGATATAATGGAACCCCAGTTGAGGAGTGGATTAATGAGAAGAGAGGAAAAATTTAGTGATAGAGGTGATATAGTGGAGACCCGGTTGAGGCATGGGTTAGTGGATGGAGATCAAGATTTTAGTGAAAGAGGTGATATAATGGAACTCCAGTTGAGGAGTGGATTAATGGAAGGAGATGAAGATTTTCGTGATAGAGGTGATATAATGAAGCCTGAATCTAGGAGCGGGTTAATGGAGAAGGATGAAGATTTTCGTGATAGAGGTGATATAATGAAGCCTGAATCTAGGAGCGGGTTAATGGAGAAGGATGAAGAATTTAGTGATAGAGTTAACAAAATGCATCCTCAGTTGAAGTCTCTTGCTTATCGACACGTGCATGAGAAGAAGCCTCGACATCATTATCAGGCTTCTTTGAGTAGTAGGAATGAGACAAGGAGAAGATATGATGAGTTCTTTGATGACGAGGACAGATATGAAGCTAGAGGCGCTGGTGTAAATTATGATTATGAATATGATAGCGCTAGAAGTGTTCAAGGCCGTAATGAGAATCAAGAGAGAGTTTTGGGTAGTATGCATCATCATGGGTTGGACAGACAAAAACTGTTGTATTTGGAAGATGGGTCGAGCCGAGGAGGTCATACTTTGCCCTTTGACTCTCAATCTACCTCAAAATATGTGGAGACTGCAAGGAGGCCTTTATCGGTCCATGTGCAACCCCAACAGATTAGGCTTAGAGACGAGGTTTCTCATTACCCTGATCCTTTCCTTCTTGATAAATTGTCGGCAATTGAAATGATTGAAAGAGAGGAAAGATCTGGATTTCATCCCAAGGATGTTTCGCACTACTTGGAGTCAGCATCCCGGTCTAAGAATGTTGCTGCCTCCTCTCAGTATAAGGAACGTGTGACCACATCCTCTGGAATCTCTAGGATGAATTACGCCCCTGTTGTTCAAGATGATATGCATTTGCTTGGGGATATTCATTCAAGGAGTTCCACAAAGCTTAGACAACCATCATATCTCAATGAATATGGTGAAAATCACAGTTATAATACCCTTGAAGAATATGCAGCTGGGCATAAGGAGCGGACAAGCTACCAGTATGCTAAAGTTAGTCCTCCTTCGGGTGACGATATGGATTATTTATATCCTAAAGGTAGGCCAAGAGATACTAGTGATTATGGTCATTCATATGAAAGAACTAGTATGCTTGGACAAGCAGTACTTGACAAAAGGCATGCTTGGGCACCAATTTATTTGGAACCACCCCTTAGAGAGAATACTGATGATGCTAAGTTTCCTCGAAGAGATGTCATTAACAGCAGTTCATGGGATCACCATTCATTGACCAAACAATCAGTTTCAATGAACCTTCTGGATGCCAGATCATTAGTGAGATCAAGCCAAGGTCAGTTTTATGTGGATCCTGGTGATACTAATGTTGATATGCGAAATGTAAGAGAATCAGACAGAGAAAATTTGGATGTTCCCTGTCATGAAGAGATTCCTCGTAGGCGACTGGATTACCATAGTAGCAAGGATGGACATCATATATCCTACGTTGAGAGGTGGAGGAGATCACCACGGCACGAACATGAAATGGAAATGCTTGGAGATAGGATACAATTAAAGAAAATTGAATCAGGTGTAATTGGCCCCGATTGTTATCCAACTAGGTCAGTAAAGAGGAAATACATTTTAGATGAAGAAACAATGGGGCATAAGTCTAGACAGGTTGTGTGCAGTAAATGGAAGAAAAACATTGCCAGAAATCAAGATTTAGATTGTAGAAACGAGGTGTGGGATGATCAAGACAGCAGTGGCTTACTGTCGCCTGAGAGCTTTGAGGATGATGAATGGTTTGGAAAGGCAGAAAAGACATACAGCGGGGACCTTTACGGTAGAGTTACTAGCGCTGATGGCTTATTGTCGTATCACAGTTCAATAAATCAGGGGCAGGGGCACCTTATTAGACCATATAATCCTGGTAAAAAGCAAAAGGTGCATGAGAATCCCAGTTCACTGAGACCTTATGTTTCAATTCAATGTAATAGGAAACACCATCTAACAAAAAATGTTTGGATAAGAGGCAAAGATGATAAAAAAGCAGAAGGATCTGACCACATAGTTGAAGGGTTAAAGGATCAGGTAGCTTGTGCAGAGTTGCCTGAAGACTCACTTGAATTTAAACAACTGGTACATAAGTTCTTCCTATATTCCACCAAAAGGTTGAGTGGGAGTGTTTCTACTCAGAAAAGGTACAAGGAGCAAGGGAGGGCTGGTGGCTTATACTGCATTGTTTGTCCCAAGAGGTCCGTCTCCTTTTTAGTGTTTGAACTTTAAGCTTATGGCTTATTAGTATAAATATAATCCGTTGCCATTTGGATGCTTCAAAATGTCACATGTTCTGAATTTCTTTAAGTAGATTATAATCGCTTCTGTGAAATTGTGTTGCATGCAGAATCAAGTATGGTTCTAGTTGAATCACTATGTGGCATTCTCTCTCATTTCGAGAAAACAGTTACATCTGGTCATTTACGTTGTTCAAGAATCATGTTCCATAAATTTATTTTGAATTCTCGAAATTGGTTTTGCTATCTTTTAGTAGCTTATTTGGATTATTATTATTAAATGGAATTACAAATTATGCTGATGCTCAACTTATGACATGGGTCCAAAATCAGGAAATATTTACGTTCTCTCTGCCAATTATTCAGTTCTTATTATGTAGAACTCATAGGATATTGTTTGATCAGGTGAATTGTGGGAATGGCCCAGCAGAACTGTAACATCATTAACATATATTCTGTAACTTCTATGAGGATGGTCAAATCTTAGTTGCTTCAACCCATTTCTATGCTTTGGTCAGATCAATATCAAATTCTATTTGATACGGAACTCAATATCAAATTCTTGAAAGCCTGCCTTTCTTCTCTCGACTTTCCTTAAACTTAACCGGATTACATGAAGTTTCAATTGAGGTTTGGTTTTAGTGATCAAACTGGTCAAGAACCTTTTTAAAAACATGATTTTGAGTGTGAAATGGTAGGCTGGAAATACATTGATAGTGCTCTATTTCTCCTGGAAACCCGATCAGAAAATAGAAAACATTTATTTGCAGGGTACTCCTCTCAGAAAATAGAAGCAGTTATAGAAAAACGTATCTAAATCTTTTTGCGTCTTGAACTTCAACTATAAGCGTTGTCCTACTTTGAACTGATGGCAGCAAAAGGGGTCTAGGAATTCATCTCTTTTTATTTTTTATGTTGGAGAAATGGAACAAAGATCCATTTGCTGTTCTAGAATATGTTGGAGACAAAAGTTGTGCATAACCGTGCACTTGCTTCTTTATCAAAGATATGAATGTGTTACTGATTCAAAAAAATAAAGTTATAGTGGCAGCAAGAAGAAGATAAAATTTGAAACTGAAGAAGGTTCTGTTAAATTCATTTTTTCTTCTGCAGATGGACAAAGTTTATTGAAGTACTTGGGGGTAGTTTTTAGTTCTAATTGTGGTCAAATTCTTCTGGACATCATACTCTGTATGCTTATGCTTTTTCCACTATTGTAATAAGCAGCTGAATACATTGTTCTTTGTAAGAGGAATCTGCAGATTCTATTAAGATATAGAAAAGTATAAGCAAGCTCACATTAAAAAGTACAAACAAGGTTATGGAGATGCTGTGCCGCCAAGATATTAGGAAAAGAAAAACAAACTTCATAGGCAATAGCAATAAAATAAAACAAAAGCTTGATATAGTTATAGGCTTCTGAAGATGTAGTTCCTGAGGAGATGGTTATTTTAAGCTGTTTTGGTTCTGTTGGTTAGTACGCGCCAAGGACTCAGTTTAACCAGGAAACATTGGAACCGCCGCCTAGTCAGATAAGGATGCTTGATACCCTGTTGCCCTCTTGACTTTTGAATGTTTCTTTTTTGTGCTGGAGTAGGTTGGTGATATCACTTTTTGTTTTGTCTTCACATGGACATTTTTGCATGGCCCAACTAGTTCTCCGAATTTATCTTGTATGTATTGCCGTGTACTACTTTTATCTTGCAATTGCTAAATAATTGTACTTTCTCAGTCAATCAAAAGAGTTCACAGATACTCGAGCCTTGGCGAAACATTGTTTTATGTCAAAAAAGGTGGGGTTGAAAGCAAAACACTTGGGTCTTCACAATGCAATATGTGTCCTAATGGGGTGGAACAGTGATGCACCCCCTGAGGGAAAATTATGGGCGCCAGTGGCTGTTCCTGCCCCTACTGCTTTAGCCCAAAAAGAAGATCTTATTCTTTGGCCACCAGTGGTTGTTATACATAACTGCTCTGCTTTGTTAACTGGCCTAGATGGGCGAAAAGTCATGACTATTGAAGCTGTGGAGGACTTTCTGAGAGGTGCGTGTGTTGTACAACTTTTTTGTTTATCTGGTTTTGAGTTTTGTGCCTCAAGAGGGAGACGTTATTATGAGAAGGGTGATGCCCTGCTTTCATCTAATATCAGTAGCAATTCATTTATGTATTCTGCAGATTAGGAAGTTTCTTTCAGTTGTTCTTAGAGAGCCGACCTCTTTGTATCATTGTGTTTGATGACAATATTCTCGCTTCTCTGTACTCTTCAACTGCAGGTAAAGGTTTTAGCGGTGGTAGAATGAAGGTTTGTTTGGGGAAGCCTGGTAATGGTAGTGTATTACTGGTGAAGTTCTTGGGCACTATTCCTGGCTTTCAGGATGCAGAAAAGCTTCATTACTACTTCATGGGAGAAGAACGCGGAAGGACAGACTTTGGAATAGCAACTTCTACCAAGGGCAAAGGCATGAACAAAAACGTGAAGGGGGATGAAGTTGAGGAACTTTTGCTCTATGGTTACTTGGGAATAGCTGAAGACTTGGATAAAGTTGATAATGACACCAAAAGAAAATGTTTAATCAAGAGTAAAAAGGAGATTCATGATTTTGTAGATGCTCCTGTCAACCCTGTTGAGGGAGATTAAGGGTTAAAGTTTTCATTGCAGCTCGGGAGAACCCCTCCAGCCGTCAACCTTTTGGAACACAAAAGATCAGAAAAAGAAAGGAGGAAAAAAGAAATCAGTGTAGATAGGAGGATGGAAGAAAGGTACAAAGAAAACTAAAAGATTATGAATTGTGTAAAACTCTGTTCATATCCACAGCTTTTGTCAAACTCCAGAACCTGTATGCAAGCTTATGCTACTTCTCTTATTGCTTTACTATGGCTTTTCCTTTGCTACATTTGTGCTGTCGATTGCATTTGTAAAACTTTTGGTGCAAATCAAGCACATAACAGGGGTAAGCCAAAACCCCTTTTTTCTTGAAGATTGCATGGTTGCTGGAGTTCATCAGTTACCTTTCCCATCTTTTTTATCTGAGCTTATTTTGGTTAACATCTATAAACGGCCTTGAACTAGTCTCTTCTGTATTCATTTTAGAATTGACAGGAAATTAGTGGTAAGTAAATGTTTATGTTTCAGTAGTCGAGGCTGAAGTTGATCAATATCCTCTCGGAGTTTAAGTTCTATGTATTGCAGATGTAGAAAATATTTTCACAATCTCATACAATGGTAAAAATAGTAACTAACTTGCAATCACTTAGAGGTCGTTTGGTAGTGTGTGTTAGAGAAAATAATGCATGCATTAGCTTTGTGTATTAGTAATGCTTTGTTTGGTACACCTTTTCAACCTATGTATAACTAATACAAGCATTAGTTATATTCTCTATTTTGTATTATCCTATGTATAGCTAATGCATAGAAAACCATGGCATTAGCAATACAAAGGCTATTAATGCATGCATTAGCATGGTTGAAGACAAAATTATCCTTAAAGTCCCTTAAGTTAAAGAATATGGAGGGCATTTTTGTAACCAATTAAATTTCTTAAAAATTATGCAATGCATTTTAATTTTTAATACACCACACCAAACAATGCATAAGAAATAATCTCTGTATAACTAATGCTTGTATTACTAACCCATGCATTACTAATACACCTTATTTAGCATTATTCATATACGCCCTACCAAACGACCCCTTATAGTGATAACTGATAGTTGTAAAACGTCTTTAAACAATTAGTATTTATGTATAACTTAAATCCTATCCAAAATAAGAGAGTTGATTCATTTGTTTCCCAATGAAATTCAGAAATTAAGCTTGAATCAAAGCACACAGAGGAGGAAGCGATGCAATGCTTAATCCAATGCAAGAGAGAGTTTTATTTATTTTCAAATAAACTTAAATATTAAGCTCGAAACCAAGCGGAAAAGGAAAAATGGACCCAATACCAGTACTAGTTGAATGAACGTTGTTTTTTTGTTTCATATAAATAACAGCAATTGGTACAAATTTGGAAGAATGAAAATTTACAATTATAACAAACAAAAACAAGATTATAAATGCTACATACATTATTTCACAATGGTACCTTCATTATTTCCCTTGAATTATCCTAAAGGAGATGAAGAAAAGAACAATAGAACTAGTTGTGTATAGATCTGAACAATTCAAACTTGGAGGTTTTCTTGACTTTTATCTCTTTTGGAAGTTGAGAACTCTGATGGCATATACAAAGACAGTGAAGAATAGAAGTACCCAACCAAGATGTGCTGCAGCAACTGCACCAAGAAAGTCAAAATCATAACCCAAATATTCCTTGAGGTAATCCTTTAATGGAAGATAACTAGGGGCATTATCATGACTAGGAACATGAACAAGTTCTGTTTTGTCTCCCAATTGAGATGTAATGAGACCATATATTGTCCATGCAACTGGTGAACCCCAGTAGTACCACCTCCACCATATTGGAATTTGCTGCATCATAGTATAAACATGTCACATATATTAGATTAATAGTTGCTGCCATGTGACCAGGAGGTCACGGGTTCGAGCCATGGAAACAGTCTCTTGCAGAAATGCAAGGTAAGGCTGCGTACAATAGAGAGCCTTGTGGTCCGGCCCTTCCCCGGACACCGCGCATAGTGGGAGTTTAGTGCACCAGACTGTTTTTTATTTTTTTTTATTTTTTAAGTTTGTGAAAGGAAGAATAATTGGGATATCAAGATTTCACTTACCATCCTAGGAATGAGGAAACCAGAGAAGAGGTTCCAGAAGCTGAGGAAGAAAGACATCACAATTGCTGCTATCTGATAATTTGGAGTGAGAGCTACAAGCATCATTCCGTAAAGTGTGAAGTAGACGAAGCACATGAACACGTAGTAATAGAACCAGAAGAACTTGTCAGCTTGCCACTCAAATCCAATCATTGAGTAAAGAATTAGGCTGTAAAGGAAAGTTTGGATCCCGACATAGATTGTTTCCACAGTAACCTATAAAGGAACGTATAATGAGCTTGATTTTGTTGACATAATCTACGCTTACAATTCATATAAACTAGATGGTCAGTTCATATACCTGAGCAAAAGCATATGGCAAAGCTGAAAACATCCCTGCTGCTCTTTCGCGATAGAAGACTGTTCTCTCAATAGCCACAACAGATTGAACAGCAGAAGTGTTTGTTCCTCCAAGAAACAGAACAGCAGCATACATTGCTCCCATTAGATTTGAAAGGTCCTGTTGTTTTTCGCTGATAGAAAGAATAGTTTGGTTAAGAGTTGATCCACTTTGAGTGCTAAAAGATTGAAGCTTAGTAATTCAAGTTTTAGGAGAATGACTCACAATTTTCCTCCTTTGCCCCAGAAAATGACGCCAAATATAATTCCGATGACTGTTGTCATGAAAAATCTGATGACATTGTACTGTGGATTCCTCCAATAAGACCAATGTTGTTTCCAGAAACATGCCTTGAATTGAGTCAATAGGGGCTGAGAGTACTTAGTAGGGAAATACAGGTCCTTGGATCCTGGCGCTGAAGTACTAAGTTGCTTAATCAGTTCTTCATTTCTCCTGCAAATTTGGAGAATTTGAGAAAATTTAGTATGAGCAAGAGTTGGATGTAGGGAATAGAACAATGAATAATAGTAATGGATCAGTTTCATTTGTCATATTCTCATACCTGTACAGATCAGAGTTGGTTAATATTTCTGCAAAGTCTACACCAAGTTGAGACTCAACGGATGCAGCGCTGACCTCAAGCATCCAAGTAGCAGGATTATATCCATCTTTGATCTTGTTAACCCCAGGAACAGACTGAAAAAGTTGGTATAAACGATCATTTGCATGACTATCGATGACTTATAATAGAATGATAACTATTTTACAAATATAGTATCATCTTACTTCAAAATACTCTGTCAAGTGCTGAGAACTGCGACCGAGGGGTCCAGCATAAATGACTTGTCCTCCTCTCTTCATCAAGAATAACTGCATAGATATTGACATTGTAGTCATGATAAATCCAGTCCAAGGTGACGAATCTATGAACTAGTTATAGATGATGTGGACAAGATTCAAGAAGTTAGTACCTCATCAAATGATTCAAATATGTCAATACTTGGTTGATGAATTGTGCAAACTACAGTTCTCCCTGTATCCACAGTGTTCCTTACAGCTCTCATTACAATTGCAGCAGCTCGAGCATCCAGACCCGACGTAGGCTCATCCATGAAGATGATTGAAGGATTAGCAACCAACTCCACGGCTATAGTAAGCCGCTTTCTTTGTTCAGTCGATAAACCATCAACTCCTGGAAGTCCAACTAGAGAGTCTCTCAATAATGTAAGCTCAACTAACTCCATCACTTCCTCCACAAACATCTGAACCAAACGAGGGATTCGTCAATGCTTGCTCAGTGGATGAAAATAAAGGTACTAACATATTTTGATAGACATCATCATTCTACCAAAGAAAATCTAAAGCTATACCATTCGAGTTTCGTTGTTCACATCTGAAGGAAGACGCAACCAGGCGGAGTATAGAAGAGATTCATAAACAGTGACATGTGGAGAATGAATGTCATTTTGTTCACAGTAGCCACTAACTCGAGCGAAGGTTTCTTGGATTTTTGGATAACCAGAAACACAGATATTCCCTTCAATGTATCCACCAGTTTTCCTTCCAGCTAAAACATCCATCAAAGTAGTCTTTCCAGCACCACTCACACCCATTAATGCTGTTAGCACACCTGGTCTAAAAGCACCACTCACATCTCGCAAAAGCTGGAGTCGCGTTTCTTCAATTCCTTGACTTTTCATTTCCTGATTCAGACATCATTCACTGACCAGTTAGGACTATACAGGCAACATTAGATTCTAGTTAGTAGAGAAGAGATAAGAACTTACAGCAGGCATATCAACATAGTAATTCACATTTTCAAATGAAAGGGACAAAGGCTGGAATGGCAGCACCATGCCCTTTTTGTTGGTTGCACTATCTGCATTGTTTGAATTTATACCTTCTGAAGTGTTCATTCCTAATATATCAAAACAGATAAATAAGAAGCCGAAGCACGTCAATGGCATTCTTTTGATATAGTAATTCAAATTCCTGAACAAAGAGATGGTCTTAATCTTGAACCTTCATCTGGAATTACTTTGATCTTCTTTTCCTTGTTTTGACTGTGTTCTTCATTCACCATAATAGATTTAGTATTTCCAAGAGCTGCAATCAAGTTATAAAAGACGGTCAAAACCAAAAGATAGTGTCCAAGCATAGTGAGAAAATAACTACCAAGTATCATCTCTTACGTTTTAAGTACGTGAGTGCTGCAACGAAGCAGAGGTTGAAAAACAATGAGAACGCGAAAAGTGCAATGACACAAATCCAGTACCAAATGTCTTCTGTAAACATCCCTCTGGCTTTAAGAAGCTCTATTCCAACTGTTTTTCCTGCAAAGCTTGGATCCTCATTGGGCTGAAAGAGAGCAACATATTCTTAGAATATCTAAAGATAGAGATCAAAAATGAATATCTAAGATGTAACTATGCTAATTTACCTTGTTCCATCTTTTGTCAAGAAATTCAACAAGAACTATAGCGTTCTGTCCATATGACATAGGGGAAAGGTAATAGGCCCATTTCATCCAACGTTGGAGGTCATCTATTGGAACAACCAGTTGCTTATATCAGAATCACAGTATGATGAAATTCCAGTCTTGGAATGATTAACTAGTTTTACTTCATTAGCTAATATATCTTTCAGTTGCTAACCTTTGGCAATGATAAATCCACCAAGGACAAAAACTGACAACAATGTGAAGGTACCAAGTGTGTTGGCCACAACTTGTGTTCTTCCAAGCGCTGCAATGAAACGGAAGAGTCCCAACGCCATCTGGTGAATACCAACATAGGCCAAGTACTGCCGGAAAAACCTGTTTAAGTTGATGAACTTGTTAGTGAACTTTGAAAATCTGACATTGTCAGCTATAGGATCTATCAAAAGAGACTATTAGCCTGTTTGGCCGTGCTTCTTTTTGGCCAAAAGTGCCTTTTTTGGCCAAAAATGCTTTTTTCCAAAGTTAAGTTGTTTGGCCAAGCTTTTAGAAGGAAAAAAATGTTTCTGAGTAGAAGCAGAAGCAGTTTTTGAGAAGCAGAAAAAAGTAACTTCTCCCAAAAGCACATTTTCGAAAAGTACTGTTGAGAAAAATACATTTAGAAACACTTTTTAAAAACTTGACCAAACATAATTACTGCTCAAAAGTGCTTTTCAAATTGATTAGCCAAACACAAACTGCTTCTCACCAAATTTTTTTGTTTTTTTTGAAAAGCACTTTTCAAAATAAGCTGATTTTAGAAGCACGGCCAAACATGCTATATAGTGGATATACCTATCAGCTGCAGGTGCAAATCCAACAGTGTAGTATGTGAGAAGGATCCATATTCCTGATTCCATCAGCGAGACGGGGATTCTAAGGAGCCAAATTGGAAGAGCAAAAGCCCAAGCTGGGTAAACCAAAGCATCTCTCTGTTTAAAAAAGACAGGTAGCCTGAAAATAGTCATTGCAAGCTCAGCCATGCCATTGAACATCACATTGAGAAGGCTGAAAAACAGTGCACCATAAAATTTTCCTCCATCTTCTGCTTCACCGTGCTTCATTTTCGTTCTAAAGAATACAGTGAATGTAAAGATAGCCATGATTGTGATCTGAACAGTCTTGAAAATGTAGACGAAGGAGTTTCGTTTCATCAGCAACCACTCCCTTGACAAGCATGCCTTGAAAAGTTCTTTGTTAGAGATACCATATTTTACTTTCACCAATGCTGCAGGGTGGGTTTTACTTCTGTCATAAGGAACATGAACTTCACCGAAAAGCTTCAGCCCAATATGGAAAGATTTGAACTGTTCAACAAAGTCATGCACTGATACATATTGATAGGGAACATTCTTTTTGGACCAGTATTGTTCTTGATCTTTCTTGGAAGTAACCTCTTGAAGAAAATCCGCGACTCCTTTCCTTTCAGGACATTTAAATCCAACACTTTCGAAGAACTCAAGAACGTGTTCACGTGGACCTTGGTAGACAATTTTCCCTTCTGTAAGCAAGATAATGTCATCAAATAGATTAAAGGTTTCCGGGGCTGGCTGAAGTAGAGATATTATCATGGTCACATTCATTATATGAACCATCTGTCTCATATATTTGACTATTTGAAATGTTGTTGAACTGTCAAGACCAGTCGATATTTCATCCATCAAAAAAACTTTTGCAGGACCAACCAACATTTCTCCTGCATTCATATCCATTAACAACCTTTAAGTAAATGATGGAAACCAACTTTAGAACTTGACTAGTTTAATTCATCATATACCTGTCGTTACACGCTTCTTTTGTCCACCAGAAATACCTCTTCTCATTTCATCACCCACCATTGTATCAGAACAAATATCCAATCCAAGTATCTGGTGCAGAAATCTTGTTAGTCACCCTAACATATGAGGAAAATAAATGGAACTTCATATTGTAGGAGGGGAAATCAGACCTTGAGAATAGAGTCAGTGACCAAATTGGTCTTTTGTCCAGCTACTGATATGGCTTTCATGAATGCATCTATCTCAGGATCCGGTTTGATTCCTGAATCTTTTTCTCGTCTCGAAAGCTCTGCTAGCAGTTCATATCTGGCACCAACTCCCAAACAGCGACCCGAGAAGTCCAATGTCTCTCTTACTGTCATCTCACCATGATGAAGATCATGTTGGCAGATATAAGCACAAGTTCTCTGAGGTATGAACTCTTTGAGTTCGTGACCGCAGTGAGTGACCTTCCCCTTTACCTACATTGATTTAAAAAAAAAAAAACAAAGTCCAAGAATGTCAAGAGTTAACAAAGGTTATCAGGGGTTTTAGTTTGAAAACACCAAGAATTATCTGTCTTGAGGAAAATAACACACCCTAAGATCTTGTTCCAGCTTTCCGGCGAGTGCCTTCAACAATGTAGTTTTGCCAGAGGCTGGAGGTCCAAGAAGCAGTGTCATCCTAATAATAGGAGTTTAAATTTTTTACAAAAAACAATGATAACAAACGGTCAGAAACTCAACTATGTCTAAATATATTATAAAAGGAGGCCTAAATATTAGAACAAAGACATCATACCTTGATGGTTTTACAATTCCAGAAATGTCATCCAGTATTTTGACAGATTTCTTCTTAGACGGAGAAAGCCTCAGAAGACCAAGAATTCCCTATTAGACATAAAAAAACAAAAAGTAATACTTAAACTGAAGTATCAATACTTGAATAGATATCTTCTGAATAATGTCTTAGATATACAGAAGGGGAGCCTTGGCATAACTGGTAAAGTTGTTGCCATGTGACCAGGAGATCACGGGTTCGAGCCGTAGAAACAGCCTCTTGCAGAAATAAGGCTGCGTACAATAGAACTTTGTGGTCCGGCCCTTTCCCGGACCCCGCACATAGCGGGAGCTTAGTGCACTGGGCTGCCTTTAATGTCTTAGATATACAAATGATTCAAATAATGCAAGTTTTAACTACCTCTAATGAATTGATGGTTGAATTCCATAGTGTTGGAAGAGCTCTGCTGCCAACATATGCATCTCCTTCAATTGACAAGTGTTCAAACCTGATTTCAATTCTTGGAATGTCTATCCCAACCCTGTTTGACAAAGTTTATTATCTCATACTTTATACCCCAAACAACAATAATTTTGATTCTTGAAAAGCTGGAAAAAAACAGCTCATGTATTTTTTCACCTTTCGATACGATCTTTAAGCCTGAGAAGGAATCTCTCATTGTCTTCATCAATACCATTTAATATACTCTCCATAAGTTGCTCCTTTTCTTGCATTCCCATATGTGCTACATCGACTTGTTCATGAACAACTTTTCCATTATCCAATACTTGCTTTAAAATTTCTTTCCTCATTCTGTCATAAGTTGGAAGCCTTTCAATTGCAGCCCATTTAAGTTCATCTTCATCATCTTGTCTCCCACTTTTAGCGAAAACATCCACTCCTGGTGCATCAAACGCGTCGCGAATACTTGCTGAAGCCCATGATCCTTTTCTACTAGCTGATGCAAAACTTGCCTTTTTGCTCATTGACCTCACTAGCTCATTTTCCCTTATTGATGCAGCCATTTATGCAGATTTTTCGCCCTGTCCAGGACCAAGTTTTCTTGAATATTTCCTTCAATGCTGTTCTAGAATAGTGGAAAAACAAAAATGTGTCACTCAAGTTATGCTCAATGGAATATATCTAGTGAAATTATAGCACTAAATAATCAGTGAACTTACATAAATATGTACAGTGTATGAAATAGAACCAATATGAATGTAACTAAGAAATCTAACTCTCTCTTCTTTTTGGTTTTGTTTTTTTCCCTTTTGCTTATCTGGCTGAGCTTGAATCTTTAGAGGAGAAAGGGGAAATCTTGGGTTGCATTAGGATGAACTTGGTAGGGAAGTATATATAGTGGAGGTTTCTATGTATGCAGATGATAATAAAGCCAAGAATGAGTATTTAGAGTTTTAAGGCAATCATATTTTTGCAAGTATAAATACCATATTTTGTCAGATTTTGGAGTTTCCAACAGATTCAAGTTTTTGTCTTTTCTTGATTGTAAGTAAGAGTTCAAATTTTTAAGTTTCTACTATTACAGACAGATTTAAAGTCGCAAAAATTTAAAATTGGCAAACCTATACTACATGCACTTTTGTTATTATTCCTTTTTTACTTGAAAATTTTGAAGTTGGAAAATGAAGATACATATACTCAAGTTTATATAGCAATTAGTTAAAGGGTATCCAGAGGAGGAACAACAACAGGTAAAAGTATTGTTTGTTGCTTAAGTATACGTTTTTTCTTTCTTCTTAAAATTTAACACACACCAAATTGTTCTGTTGCAATTTGAGGAACATGGAGTTATTTTTCAAGTTCATAATGCTGAGGACATTGCAAGTAGTTACTACTTGTGCTTAGACATTGAGTAATTAGTTAAGACGGTTGAAATGTGTGAACCACTATATCTAAAAGCTTAAATTGATAGAGGAAGAACAATATTATTTTCTATTTGTTTAGGTCTGCAATACATCTCCTCATATGGTCCAAATTATTTTCTGGACACGTGAAATTATAGTTTTTTGTCGATGGACGGTTGTGTACCCTCTTTCCCTCACGGTAGGGGTAAGCTCTGCGTAAACACTACCCTCTTTCCCTCACGGTAGGGGTAAGCTCTGCGGAAACACTATCCTCCTCAGACCCCACTTGTAGGATTATACTAGGATAGTGTGTCAATGAACGGTTGTGTGGCTCGAATCTAGAACCTCCGCTTACCTTAGATTCCCCTTTTTTTTTTAGAATGATAAGGTGCATACTTTGATCCCATGTTGAAATATGTGGATTGCATGTCTAAAAGTTTAAACTTGTTAGAAAGGTGACACTTTATTATTTCAATTTCTAATTGTTGGTGTCTCTAAAGTAATCTCAAACAACAACCTCAAACTAGTTAGGGTCTATAATTACCAAAGTCCTAGTGCTTTTAATAAATAGCAATATAACATGATAGAATACTATATACTCTCCACTTTAAGTAGGCATTGTAAATGCAAACCACTTTTTAACTTATTTTCTTTTGGCATTTGCTTATAAAGTCTAAAATCCTTACTCGAAATTAATCATGTGGGACAAGTGATGTTCTCTTTAGTTTTTGCAACATGGGTGGTTTTTAGGATATTTTGGAGAACTTATTGTCTCCTTTGAAGAAAGGAAAACAAACAAGGAGCTTAAATGTATTTCTAGTTCATGCAACGCTATTCCTCTTTTACCTTGAGCCGAGGGTCTATCGGAAACAACCTTTCTATCTTCACAAGATAGGGGTAAAGTCTGCGTACACTCTACACCTCCCAGACCCCACTTTGTGGACACTGGGTTTGTTGTTGTTGTATGCAAAGCTATTCATCTTGACAGTAATGTATGCACGATATTGCACAAACAGTGTCAGCTTATTGTCATAATTCGGCTTGTAAGTAACTTAGCTTTAGGTATGGGACCTTTGTGATTTCAAAGCCTTACTTTTTGTCAATCTTTGTATTATTTTCAAGCGGTGTCAACCTATTGTATATATACATTTTGTTTTCTTGAAAAGTATTCTTTACCCCCATATATATATATATATATATATATATATATATGAAAAAAATTTCATCCATAAGGCAAGGTATGGTTGCATACAATAGACCTTTATGGTCCGGCCCTTCTCTGGACTGCATAGCGGGAGCTTAGTGCACCGGACTGCCCTTTCCTTTACTAAAGAGTGTTTCCGCTACTAATAGGTACAAATTTTCCATGATAGCCAAATTAGATATTTACAGAAAAACTCTTGGAATAGGACTCCCTGTTGCCTCCACGGAACTAGGACTTAAAATAAAACTCTGTAGAAGTTAGCTTCAATCCAGAAATTGGTCATTTTCTCAAAGAGAAAACTTGAACAGTTGAAAGAGTTTTAAAGCAAAACAACATGTAGAGGAATTTACACAGCATAATAAAAAATGAAGAATTTGACATAAAAAAAAGAATAGTTTCTGTACAACCTTGAAATAAGCTTACTGGGCAAAAATTCTGAAATTTATCAGAGTAGTAAACTATATTTCTCCAAAAACTTCTCTCTTTGCCTAGCTTATGCATATTTCTATGTTTGCCCAAAACTTTCTATTCTGACTTCAAGTTTCACTTATCTCCTTTGGAAATTCAGGAACTTGATGGCATAAGCAAAAATAAAGCAGAAGAAAACTGTCCAAACAACATGCATTGCAGCAACAACTCCCAGGAAGTCATACTCAAAACCAAAGTTTTCCTTCAGATACAACTTTAATGGTACCTCGCCACCACCTGGTATCTCAACGAGGTTGTTCTTGTCGCCTACTTGAGACGTTACGAGGCCATATATTGTCCATGCCACTGGAGAAGCCCAGTAATACCACCTCCACCATATTGGAATTTGCTGCATATGCAATTAGTATGATTAAATCAGAAAAATGCGCGATACCAAGAAATTTTATCCAATTATTTTGATCATGTAGTGGTTGGTTTACTAACCGTTCTTGGAATGAGGAAACCGGAGAACAAGTTCCAAAAGCTGAGGAAGAAAGACATTACGATAGCAGCAATGTGGTAGTTTGGAGTGAGTGCAACAAGCATCATTCCATACATCGTGAAGTAGACGAAACACATAAAAACAAAAAAATAGAACAAAAAGAACTTTCCAGTCGTCCAGTGGAATCCAATCATTGCATACAGAATAAGGCTGTAAATTAAAGTTTGAATCGCGATATAGATAGTCTCTATGGCCACCTGCATATGGAGTAAGTACAAATTATTTCTTAACGACCAATTGATTTTCTAGAAATTTTACAGTTTATGTTTAGTTGATGTTACTCTTACCTGAGCAAATGCATAAGGGAGTGCAGAATACATTCCTGCTGCTTTTTCTCGATAAAAGACTGTCCTTTCTACAGCAACAATAGACTGCACGGCTGAAGTATTAGTTCCACCAAGGAACATAACAGCAGCATACATAGCTCCAACCAGATTTAAAAGATCTTGTAGTTTGGACCTGTTATCATAATTAGTCTATAAGATTAAAAAAAGTGATGACAGAAATAAAAATATAGTTGTTTTCACAATTTTAATTTTAGGACTCAAGGAAGATGACTCACACTTTGTCCCCCTTATTCCAAAAAATGATTCCAAATATTACTCCTATCATTGCTGTCATAGCAAACCGAATGGCATTATACCGTGGATGCCTCCAGTAGGACAAGTGTTGTTTCCAAAAGCAAGCCTTGCACTGTTCAAAGACCGGTTGGGCGTATACCGTGGGGAAGTGAAGGTCTTGGGATCCTGGTGTGGGAATGCTTAGTTCTTTGATAAGTTCTTGATTCCTCCTGAGAAAACCGAGTAACAAAGGTCGAAGGGTTAGTAATACCAAACTAGAAGTAAAATAAAAATACAACTATTCAATATTCTAAATTACTTATACAGTGGGAAATCTTAGTAGCTCAGTTGGTTGGTTACCCGAACTTTCACCTTGTTGGTGAGGGTTCGATTCCTACCTTGTATCCCCCCCATTTTCCCCTTTCAATTTGCTATATATAAAAAGGGCAGCCCGGTACATAAAGCATCCCGCGTTCACTCAGGGTCTGAGGAAGGGCCATTTGGGTGTGATGTAGACAGCCTACCCTATGTATAATTAAGAAAAATTACCTATACAGTTCAGAGTTGGCATAAATGTCGGCAAAGTCTACTTGAAGTTGAGCTTCAACAGCCGGAGCCGAGATGTCCAGCATCCAAGTAGCAGGATTGTATCCCTCTTTGACTCCAGGAACCCCTGGAACAGACTGAGAAAAAAAGAAGAAATCTCATCCGCCGATTTCCATAATAGAACCCCCCCCCCCCCCCAAACCACCACCACCATAATTTGATAAAGATATGATCCTCACTTGAAAATACTCGATCAGTAGGTGAGAATGATGACCAAGAGGCCCTGCAAATATGACTTGTCCTCCTCTTTTCATCAATAACAACTGCAAGAAAAATCATTCGACATGATTATGAGAAGAAGAGTTGCATCACAACAAACGGCTATCCACAAGTTACGAAATCCAACATGCTTGCACTAAATACCTCATCAAATGCTTCGAAGATATCTATACTTGGCTGGTGGATAGTGCAGACGACAGTTCTCCCTGTATCCACGGTGTTTCTCACAGTTCTCATCACAATTGCTGCAGCTCTAGCATCAAGTCCTGATGTCGGCTCATCCATGAAAATAATAGATGGATTTGCTACAAGCTCTACGGCTATGGTCAGCCTCTTCCTCTGTTCAGTTGAGAGACCATCTACCCCCGGAAGACCAACTAGGGAGTCTCTCAGTGGATTCAACTCGACTAGCTCCATTACTTCCTCAACAAAATTCTAAACAATACCAAAAAATGAAGTCAGTCGTTGACCTCCTTTTCTACGAAAACTATCAGGGTTTGTAACAGAAAAATAAAGTTGAGTTCTTTCGTGGATATTACAATCTTCCAGAGGATATTCAGAAGCACAAAGTAAGACAAGAGAGCCCACCTTCCGTGTATATTCTTTTACATCTGGAGAGAGACGCAACCAAGCTGAGTATAGCAGCGACTCATAAACAGTAACGTGTGGAGAATGAATGTCATTCTGTTCACAATAACCACTTATGCGAGCAAAAGTTGATTGATTCTTTGGATAACCAGAAATGCTGATGCTTCCTTCAATGTATCCACCAGTTTTCCTTCCAGCTAAAACATCCATCAACGTGGTCTTTCCAGCACCACTTACACCAACTAAGGCTGTAAGAACTCCAGGCCTAAAAGCACCACTGACATCTCGTAATAATTGGAGACGAGTCTCTTCAACTCCCTGGGCTTTCATTTCCTGATAAAGCACCAGAACCGCATAAGCCACCAGAAGTTCATATTCCATTCTTCCCCTGCCTATTTAATACTGACTCAAGAATACGACAGATTGTTTGGTAACTCAAGAAAGCTTATTTTTTTAGGAACTTTGCTCAGAATCTCTATTAGATTGTTAGGAAACATTCCCACCTATGTTGCTCGGACTCGGGCCTAATCATGCAAATAGAAAATTCCGAATAACCCTAGTAATCAGTTCTTTGCAAATGACATTTTATTGCTGTATCACAGTTTTCATTCAGACAAGAGAAGTCGGCTTGTAGGTCTAAAGAGTTGTTGGCTTCCATAAGATTGTTAGAACTTCCTTGGAAGCATCTATTCTCGATTACCGATAATTAGTAAAGACTGAATCATATAAAAGTTAATATTTAAATACCAAGAAATGTTACTTACAGCTGGCATATCGACATAATAATTGATATGATTAAATGCAAGGGACAGGGGCTGGAAAGGAAGCACCATTCCTCTTTTCTTGGCTTCTTCAATACTTGAGCCATTAGTGTTCCTTACGTCCATAACTATGCCTGTAATAATCATTCAGGTATTCAGAATATTACATAGGGGTGAAAGTATCATCTATTTAAATTTGTACAAATAAAAGCTGTAGACATGAAAACTGGAAAAATGTACAAGAGTCTCAACCTTCAGTCATTGGAGCTGAAGATGCTGAACTCCACCCTGTCCGCTTATTTTTCTTGCTTTTGTCATCCTCTGAAATAACCGATCTGGAGTCTCCAAATGCTGCATTTCACTTACAAGAACTGATCAAGAACCAAAAAGCAGATTCTGAAGCTTTAGATAGTGTAGAAAATCTGGGACTTACGGTTTAGGTATGTCAATGCCAAGATAAAGCAAAAGTTGAATAAAAATGAGAAAGCAAAAAGGGCAACAACACAGAGCCAAAAAACATGGTCTTCTGTATACATGCTCCTTGCCTTGAGAAGAACCTTGCCAACTGTTGGCTCAGAAAATCTCGGGTCGTTGTTGGGCTACAAAGAGCATAATAGGATGTGTCAAGATAATCATGTTGATGGAAGAAGTCAAACTAACATATGTCGCTATTTATAAACTAATGTTAGAACTTACCGTACTCCATCTTTCATCCAGGAACTCATTGATGGCTATCGCATTCTGTCCATATGTCATAGGAGATATATAGTATCCCCATTTCATCCATGGTTCCAGGTCATCTGCACCAACACATAAGCACACATTTAAAAAATATTGAACTCGCACAATTGGACATGCAAGTGAAATTGTCAAATTTGTAGATTCTCTACACCTATAGTCCAAGACTATAAAGAGCACTCTTTATCAGAACTGAGAAGTTTTACAAATTCCCAAGAGCAAAACAGAAAACTGACCTTTTGCAACAATGAAACCACCAAGCACAAAAACTATGAGTATCGTGAAAGTTGCAAATGTGCTAGAAACTACTAGAGTCCTTCCAAGTGCAGCAATAAAACGGAAGAGAGACAGAGCCGACTGATGCAAAGCAAAAAATACCAAGAATTGGCGAAAAAACCTGAAAATTTTGTAGGCGCAAAAATGTAAGTTTGAATTCTTATAGTTCCTAAACTAATTGTTATATGTGCATCATAAATTCACATTGACCAGATATCACGACTCATCAGCATAACAAATACGCCACATTTTGCCACAAAGAAATTTTGGTTGCCAGGAGTGAACGGAGAACATACCTACTTGCAGAAGGAGCAAACCCGATGGTGTAATAAGTAAGTACTATCCATATCAGTGATTCCATGAAAGAAAGGGGAATTTTTAAAAGCCAAATGGGAAGAGCGAAAGCCCAAGCTGGATAAAACAAAGAATCTCTCTGTTTAAAGAACACAGGAAGTCTGAAAACGGTAAGTGCAAGCTCCGCTGTACCATTAAACATCACATTGATGAGGCTGAAAAACAAGGCCCCATAAAATTTGCCTCCATCCGTGATCTGACCAACTTTCATCTGTGTCCTAAAGAATACTGTGAAGGCAATTATTGACATCACAGTAATCTGGAATGTCTTGAATATGTATAAGAAGGAATTCCGCTTCATCAATAGCCATTCCCTCGATACGCATGCCTTGAGGAGTTCCATGTTGGAGATACCGTACTTCTCAGTGACCAGTGCAGCAGGATGGACTTTGATCTTGTCATAAGGAACTCCAAGGTCATCAGAGAGCTGTCGCCCAACATGAAAATTACTAAAGCGTTCCGCAAATTCAGCCACTGAGATATATTGGTAAGGTTCATTTTTTCTGAACCAATACTGTTCTTGGTCCTTTAAAGAAGTAACCTCTTGCAGAAAGTCAGCAACTTCTTTCCTCTCTGGGCATTTAAATCCAACACTCTCGAAAAACTCCAGGACATTCTCACGTGGACCTTGGTAGACAATTTTTCCCTCAGAAAGTAATATAATGTCATCGAAAAGATCATAGGTTTCTGGCGCAGGTTGAAGAAGAGAGATTATCATGGTTACATCCATGACGTGGACCATCTGCCTCATGTATTTCACAATTTGAAATGTCGTAGAACTGTCAAGGCCAGTTGATATTTCATCCATGAAGAAAACTTTAGCAGGACCAACCAACATTTCTCCTGCATTCAGTGAAACACCAATTTCACATTAAATGTTGTCACAAGCCACATGCACTAGAAGAAACTCAGCAAGCTGGATAGACGCTACAGGAAAAAAAAAAAAAAAAAAAAAAGAGGACATTTTTGGGCAGTCCAAAAAAATAATAGCCGGCAAATGTATATGTTTTGTATATTAAGCATAAATATACATATAATACACATAAATGTATATATATATACAATATACATATCATATACATAATCAATGTATATGTTTTGAATATTTGGGCTACCGCCTGTAATTATTTTGGGCCGCCGGGCCAAAAATGAAAAAAATCCCTTGATTGATGCGATATTGTACATACCTGTTGTGAGCCGCTTCTTCTGTCCACCAGAGATACCCCTTCTCATTTCATCACCGCACAATGTATCAGCACAGATATCCATCCCAAGTATCTGTAGTTCACTTCAATAATCAGTTGTAGGTGGATTTATACATGCAGGACTAGTTACCAGTGCAATCAGGAGTCTAACCTTAAGAACGTAGTCTGTGACCAAACTAGATTCTTGGCCTGCAACAGCTGTAGCTTTCATAAATGCGTCTATGTCAGGGTCAGGTTTGACTCCTGCTTCCTTTTCGCGCCTTGACAATTCGGTAAGGAGCTCATATCTTGTTCCGACTCCTAAACAACGTCCTGCGAAATCCAACGTCTCTCTTACTGTCATCTCTCCGTGATGAAGGTCATGCTGACTAATATAAGCACATGTTCTTTGAGGAATGAACTCTGACAGCTCATGACCACAGTAACTGATTCTTCCATTCACCTAAAAGAATACATTGTCAACAAAACACCACTTAATTAGAACCTTCAGGTCACACGTTGAAAGTTCAAAAGTCACTCACTCTTGTGTCCTTGTCTGGCACCCCGGCAAGTGTTTTTAGCAGTGTAGTTTTCCCAGCACCCGGAGGCCCTAGAAGCAGCGTCAACCTGTAAAATGCAAATACCACAGAATCAATATATGAGCTCTAAGCCCATCCCAACCACAGTAAATAAGACTAAAGAAGCTTGTGCAATATACAACAACAACAACAACGACCCAGTAAAATCCCACAAGTGAGGTTTGGGGAGGGTAGTGTGTACGCAGACCTTACCTCTACCCCGAGGGTGTAGAGAGGCTGTTTTCGATAGACAATCGGCTCAAGAAGACGAAAAGAGACAATATATCAATACCATCAACAAAAACCATTGAAATAATAACATCACAAGCACCAGTAAAATAGACGGAAAGCAAAAACAGTAACTAGTAAATAAGGTCCGGCACTATGAAAACAGAAGAGAAGTGTGAACACAACATTGACCACTAGTAGTCTAAGACAAAATCCTATCAGGCTAGCCTCACACTGGTATGAGTTAGAAATATGCTCAACTACCTCCTAACCTACAACCTTAATGCTCGACCTCCACAACTTCCTTTCGAGAGTCATGTCCTCTGAGGTCTGATTGTGCAATATACGATTAGGAAAATATATTATTTTTCTTTACCCAACAGTAAACTACTTGAAATAAACCAAGAATCCGTGACCGCCCACGATTCAGATTTATATATACTTTTAAATGCAACTTTCATTTGATGAACATACCTTGAAGGTCTGACAATTCCATTCACATCGCGCAGTATGTTGACAACCCTTTTCTTTGAAGGGACAATCTTGATCTTTTCAAGAAACCCCTATCAAATTTGAGCATTAAAAAGAAATCAATTCACCAGTACAAGTACCAAATTTTACAAACTTTTAACAAGTACAACAAAACTGAGGGAAACAAAGGCATTATTGTCAATATACTAGTATCAATCCAAATTATTGAAAATTAAATTTAGAAGAAATAGTACCTCTACAAAATTGATGGAAGCATTCCAGAGAGTAGGCAGTGCTCTAGATCCCACATATGTATCTCCGTCAATACAAAGATGCTCGAACCGAACTTCGATCTTCGGAATCTCAATTCCAACTCTGTTCCATGCAAAATAAAAATCATTTGATTAACACATAATGGTGAACCAGGAAAAAATATAAAACACTGACGGCAGGGCATCCCAATGCACGAAGCATTCCACATTCACGAAGGGTCGGGGAAAGGGCCTCACCCAAAGGAGGTGTGATATAGGCAACATATCCTAACGCAAGCATTAGTGGCTGATTCCACGACTCGAACCTTGAACTAAAGGTCAGACGGAGACAACTTTATTGTTGCTCCAACGCTTCCCTTCAATAAAAAACATTAAGATCAAGGAAATTTGTTACTATTTTATTTTCAACTCACCTATTTGTCCTGTCTCTGAGTCTAGTTAGGAACCTCTCATTATCTTCTTCAACAACTTTAAGAATAGAGTCTAAGAGTTGTTTCCTATCTTGCAACCTAAGATTGGCAACATCAACTTCTTGATAATTAACCTTTCCATCATCCAATGTTTGCTTCAAAATTCCTTTCCTTAGCCTATCATAAGTAGGAAGTCTCTCAATAGCAGCCCATTTAAGCTCTTCTTCATCATCATTTTCCCTTGCACTTGTTTGAAAAACATCACCTCCTGTTGGTGCAGTAAACACTTCTCTAACACTAGCTGATGCCCAACTCCTTCCACTTATTGATCCACAACTCATTCTTCGACCGCTCTTACTCATGGACCGCCGGCTCAGTGACTTGGCCAGCTCATCCGGCCGGCCTAATGTTCCCTCCATTTTTTACCCACTCCAAGAATCTCTAAAAAAAAAATTAAAAAAATACCCTTTAATTCCTCTGTTTCACTACCCACAAAAGATTGAAATTCACTTGATCAGACCTGTGAAAATGGACACAACATTAAGAGAAAACATATCCAATTTTCTTGCAGTCTTAATTATTGCACAATCACTAAGAAATAATACAACTATACACATTAGTCCAATTCTCTAATTTTCCAATAAGACCCAAGTAGCGTAATTCAGAGTAGAAACTTAAAATGGGAAATCCAAGATTTTAACAATGGACCCACTCACCCACAAAAAAGATCAAGAAAGTTTCCAACTGGCTTTAATAATTGCATGTATAGTTTTAATGGAAACATTTAATTAGAGCAAACTTTTCACGTTACCCCTATCATGCAGGAGAAAGAAGTGGACAAAAGTGAAACGGTATGTATATAACCATAATATGAACACAAAATGGAACAAGAAAAAGGAATGAAATAAAGATTATGCACAAATTCAGAAATGTACCAGTGAATATAACTAGACACAGAGTCAGGGACACTGAATTTTCAAAGACTTCATAGGGTTGGTTATTGATCAAATGAACACCTTAATATCTGTACATATATATTGTGAAAAAGAAGTTCAGAAGTCGACAGTTATATTGGTCCAGTAGAGGGTTTTAGTAGGGTGGGGGTTGACAAAAGCAGCTAGTATTAATTTAGTTAGGGTGATAATTAATGCATGGGGAAGGGAAGAGAAGTTTGAAGTAGGAGTAATTAGTATTATGGCTTTTTCAAAGTTGTTTGCTAGGGCACGCACTCTTATTTTGTTGTTTGTTTTGGGTGCATTTTTTTCAGTTAGCCTAATCGGTAAAATTGTTGACATGTAGGAGGTTACGAGTTCGAGCAATAGAAATAACATCTCGTAAAAATGCAGGGTAAGATTGTATACAATAGATCCTTATGATCCCGCCCTTCTCGGACCCGCATATAAAGGAACCTTAATGCACAATTAATTCAAATAGTCGTCCACCTAACCCCTTAAACTAAAAATAACCGGTAGATATATAATATATTCATAATTTATGTATTATATGCGTATAATTATGTATAATCAATATATAAACTATGTATATGGCTAGAAAAAGTAAACATTGAATATGAACGACTATTTGAGTAAAAATTCCTTCTTTTTTTGGGATTACATTTCTAGGCTCATAACCCGAAATTTTTAATAAAAGATGAAGAAATTTCATTTATCTCACCACACTTGTTGATATCATTAGAATTCATGACTTGAATTGAATAGGTAGGATGAAGTGGACAGTAACGGAATAAAAAATTCTAATAAAAGATTCAAAAAAAAATTATAAGATAAAGTTCAAATTTAGGAGCTAAAGCAATTTTTGTACCTTAGAAGATTCAACAACACATGTACAGATATAACGTTATTGCCTTATTTGCTCAGTTTAATTATCTACGAATAGATTCAATTGAATACCTTGGGACCATATAGCTCTACCTTTGAGGTGGAAAAGCATAACAATGGCAGGAGGGGTGGGGTTTAAGGGTGGGTTGGGGGGGGGGGGTGAAGAAATTATCAAAGGTGGCCGGCCAAAAGAGTAGGTGGACTAGTTCTAAAAATCTTGATCTTAATTTACTTGATACAATTTTGTTGTTGGTTTTTGGAGAAACGCCAAAAAGTAAATCCTTTTTGTCCCATTAAATGTAGAGTTCTAATGGGAGTAAAAGTAGAGGAGTAGAAGACTAGTACAAAAATACATTCAAAGTTTTTTCTCTCTTTTTGGTTTATATAGTAAAGGAAACCATGAATTTATTTGCATGCCAAAAGTTTTTGTTTAAAGTTACAAGATTAAGGTAGCAAACCTACAATAAATGTCTTCTTTAATTTCTCCATATCTTGATCACTCTTATTTTGATTCTCCAACTTCACATAATCTTCATTGTAATTCTCCAAACTCTACCCAATTATCCTCATTGTACTTTCTCCTAATTATCATGGCTTGTCTTAAAAAAAGGTCTAAAATCATAAAATATGAAATGTGTGTGCTTATATATATATAGAGAGAGAAATAATTCTTTAAAACAAGTAAAATCTACTAAAATCATAATTAAGGTCAGTTTTTATTACTACTAAAATCATATACATTTTTAAAATGGCCATATCTGGCAGGAACTTGAGGGTATTTCAAAACAAGCCAAAGAAGGCAGGAGTAATAATTAGGCAGGTAAGACATTGGGGCTTTCTTGCAGCTGTTTCTTTTTATTTTTGTGGTCTGTTTGGTACTAAAATTTCTTTAATTACCACAAAAAATGGCCATATTTAATTTACATACTGAAATATAAGTATTGAGTGCTATCATTGCGGGAAGAAAGGGCACAAAAAGAAGTTCTGCCAGATTTTAAAAAAGGAGAATAGAGACAAGGAAGAATAGAAAGAAGATAGAAATCGTGTGGCCACCGTCACTATAGAAGATCTTGTTACAATCCTTGATGCGGATCTGATAAATATTGCTTGTGATGAGTCAATCTGGGTTGTGGACAGTGGTGCCACATCTCATGTGACATAGTTTAAGCTGATTTCGGTCATCCACAACTACAAGGCATACCCCCTTATACAAAAAGTTAGTAGAAAGATGTATCAAGAAATGCACCTTTACATTTCTGTTTGTTTCATATATTTGTCTTCTCATTATTATACTTTTGCCTCATTCACGTTTCTTGTTTCCATAAGTTATTTGGAATATAGTACGTAGCTCCTTTGACTCAAGTGGTACAATCCATGCCAATTGCTAAGGTTCCTGATATTTAATTACTAAGAAATTTAGTATATTATGCATCAGATTGGTTAAGTGTCCCTTTCTAGCCATTACAAGTATAGCCACTGGTCAATTCGCAATTATGAAAAAAGAAAATTGTGCCAAAAAATTGGTACTCTAAAATTAGGGCATTCTAATGAAAATTAACCATATACTCTAGGAATACTTGGCTAATTATGATTTTGCCTCTACTATAAACGTTATACGGCAATGCGTATATGGCTTGTAATATTACGAGTATCTTTAAAAAAATAATTGACGGTTTCAGAGCCAAATATCTCTAATTTTATTATTTTTACTTTAGAAAGGAACAAGATAAGGCTTACAATATCTTTGTCTATATTGATTTAAAATGGTTGATTTGGCAACTAAACACTTTGAATTTGACTAGTTCAACATAATATATGCCTAAAATGGCAAAAATATTTGGTCAAAATGGATTATGTTCTCTAGTTGCATAAGGCCTAAGTAATGCGACACTGCCTAAAGTTAGGGGAAGAATAACAATATTCATTCTCTACTTTTCGCCGATAATTAGAAATAAAGTATTCTGCCTTGATGAAGTTGCTAAAAATAACCATAATCAGATATAGAGCCGGCTTGATTAATCAAATTTACTCTAATATATGTCCAAAACAATAAAGTTTAAAGAAAAGACTTTGCAATCATTAGAAGTTATGTTTTAGCACTTTTTTCAGCAATAAGTGATTTTGCTGATCACACAACCAAATATATAATAGGTAAAAATTATGTATTTCTTGGCAAGATAATAATTAAATAAAAGTCAAATTCTCATCATTCATCAACTGATTCTATTATTGTGAAAGGAAAATAAAGGCACAAAATTAAATCATTGATCACGAGAGGGACTGATCTACCCTATAAATCAAGGCAGCAACAACAACAACAACCCAGTATAATTTCACTAGTGGGGTCTAAGGAGGGTAGTTTGTACGCAGACCTTACCCCTACCCTAAGGTAGAGAGGTTGTTTCCGATAGACTCTCGGCTCCCTCCCTCCAAGAACTCTCCACCCGAACTCACAATCTCTTGGTTGGAAGTGGAGGGTGCTCACCACTAGAGCAACTCACTCTTGTCCTACCCTGTAAGTCAAGGCATTGACTTAAAATACAATGTTAGTTAGTTTAGTTTAGTTTATCATGTAATGAGCCGTGAGGTGATTAAAATCTTCAAACACTAACATTTCCATCTATCACAAGACATAAAAGGGTGTTGCAATATGGGCGGCTTTACCCCAAAACCACTAACTAAGATGGGTTTGCATATAAACTCCTCTTTTATAACTAATTAACATAATTTAATATAAACGTGGAAGCAACTACTAATTAAGTTGTCTTCATGTGATCTATAAGTCACGTGTTCAAGTCGTGAAAACAGTCACTAATGCTTGCATTAGAGTAGATTGTTTACGTCACTTCTCTTGGAATATGACCTTTTCCCGAATCCTCTGTGAACGCGAGATACTTTGTGTACCAGATTGCTTTTTTTTTGCCTTTAGTGTAAACGTAGTTTTTAAAATTACATGAGCATATGTTTAATTAGTTTCTTTTATCAAATATTTTTCTTTTAATACTGCTTCAACAGGCTAATGACTGCAAGTAGTCAACATGGTCTTGGTCTTGTTGAAATTGAGACAAAACAGTTGGTGGTGGGATTAGGGTGGAAGATGGGTTTAGATTTAATATTTCAGCGTATCGCCTAGTTCTTTTATATCAACTCATGAATTTTAGTCATTTATTTTTTCATTGCAAGAAAGATGGATATTTATAAAAGACCATTCGACTTATTGGAGAGCCAAAGTCGAATGGATAAAACTGTATGGATCAATATGAACGTCGCATCAAGTCCGGGAGTTAACATTTCCTCGTTATCGTAATCAATCAAAAGAAGAAATATGAAGCAATAGCTTTCTCATTAACAGATGGAAATGTATTTTTTTCTACCTAATTATTATAGTGACGATAATATGTTTTGCTGTCCGTAATAAATGAATATTGTTGTATCAAATCTTCCAAATCTAGCTAACCATATAGGAGTACTTGTTTGGGCTCCATGATCTTTTGGGCCTCTCGAAGTTCTAACTATACAATTGTTTGAGCTCCATGGTCTTTTCGGCCTGTAAAGGTTTATAATTGGGATTTTTACCTACCTATACTGCATATGAAACCTTTTTATCCTCCCTAATTAAATTTTAACTTAATTATATGGTCATATACAATTTAACAGTTATATACAAGCTAGTCTCTATGTACATGCTTTGCACGTATATCTCTCGCTACAAGTAAGATAAGTTGAAAAGAAATTTCTTCCTATAACTTCATATAAAGACGCTTTTCCCCCTATTATGTCAATGTCACGAGCCTAAACCAACCCGTCGTGATAGCTCCTACCACTAGGCAAGCCGACTATTCAGACATTTCCAACACTTTAAATCTTGAAAGATACTAAAACAGTTTAAATAAAGGAAAATCTCTTAAAACAGGATAGAAAATCACAATTTAATACATAATTCTTTCCAAAATCGGGGTGTCCCTGAGTACATGAGCATCTACGAATTAACAAGGTCTAGTACACTGTCTGGAAGTAAAAACGAAATAAATAAACCGAAAGATAAGGGATGAGAGTCAAGGTCTGCAAACGCCAAGAAGCTACCTCGATGATCTCCGAAGGTCTGGCCTCTGCAAATCAACAATCGTCGAAACCGGAAGCACCTGGATCTGCACACGAGGTGCAGGGTATAGCATGAGTACAACCAACTCAATAAGTAACAAATTCAACCTTTGGACTAAAAGTAGTCACAAGTCCAATTATTACGGTCCACTTTCAACATTTAACAGTACAGAAAGTTACAGAAAATATAACAATAATATCTCAGATATTTGTATTCTACAAGTGGAGGTACAAGAAATTTAGACATGCTTTCAGATTTCACAACAAAATTTAACACAAAACAGGGCAGATCCAGCCCAAATGCAAGTAAGCAGGGCAAATCCAGCCCAAGTGTCATAACTGCTAGCATTACGCCCACTGTGGGTGTGCAGACTCTGGAGGGGATGAGCCAGCCCAAGCGCTATAATAAGCCAAATCTTGGCATCAATCAATAAAGCATGTTGCGGCGTGCAACTCGATCCCATAAATATCACTCATAATAGTCCCTCAACCCCACTCAGTCAATAACCTCTCCAGCCTCTCGGACTTACCAGAATTGTAACGACCCGATCGGCCGTTTTGAGCTCTAGCACGTCGTTCAGTGATTTAACGCCTTGAGTAGCTTCACTTTAGGTATTATGACTTGTACGTGTGGTCAGAATTGAATTTCGGGAAGTTTGGAATTGATTTGGAAAGAAAATTTTAATTTCGAAAGCTTTGAGTTGGAAAGATTGACTAAGATTCGAATTTTGAGTAAACGACCTCTGAATCAAAATTTGAAGGTTCCAATAGGTTCATATAATGAATTTGGACTTGGGCGTATGTTCGAGTCGAGTATCTGGTGACTCAGCAATATTTCGGTGCTTATTACGGAAGGTTGACATTTTGATGGTTTAAGAATACCCTAAGTTTGGGATGAAGTGGACCTTTTGATATCATGGTCGGATTCCGATTCCGGAAGTTAGAATAGGTCTGTGGTGTCATTTGTGACTTGTGTGCAAAATTTAGGGTCAATCGGATGTGATTTGATAGGTTTCGACGTCGGTTGTAGAAATTGGAAGTTTCAAAGTTCATTAGGCTTGAATCTATGTGTGATTGGTGTTTTGATGTTGTTTGAGGTGATTTAAGGGTTCGACTAAGTTCGTATTATGTTATAGGACATGTTGATATGTTTGGTTGATATCCCGAAAGCCTCGAGTGGGTTACGGGTGGTTAACGGATCAAGTTTTGAACTTAAAGAATTTGATGAAATTGGCAGTTGCTGGCATAATCGCACCTGTGGAATGGGCACCGCAGATGCGAGCCCGCAGAAGTGAGAAGGAGACCGCAGAAGCGGTCAAGTAGGAAGCAGGTAGAGGTCACAGGTGCGAGGTCCTTTCTGCACCTGCGTGTCCGCAGATGCGGTGCATTTGGCGCAGAAGAGGGAATGAGTGGGGAGGCTGGTCCGCTGAAGTGGACGCTTTTGCAAAGATGCGCATCCGTAAAAGCGTTTGGTCGGCAAGAGTGAACTCCGCAGAAACGACTAGTGAACCGCAGATGCGAAAAATCGTCTGGGCAGAAAGTTCTTTTAAAAGCGGGATTTGGCCTATTTTCTTCTCATTTCGTCCATGAGAGTCGATTTTGGAGCACTTTTGGAGTGCCATCTTCACCAATTATAATGGGGTAAGTGATTTCTTCACATTGTGGGTTAAATACATGATTTTTATATGGATTCAAGCATGAAAATTGGTAAAAATTGTGAGATTTTTAAAGAAACCTAGAAATTGGTATTTTTGAATTTTTACCACGAAATTGGACATAGAATTTAGAATAAATTATATATTTGAGTTCGTGGTGTTATGGGTAAAGTTTATCTTCAAATATTTTCGGAACCCGGGCACGTTGGCCTCAGAGTTGATTTTATCGACTTTTCGAGCGAAATTGGAAATTGTTTAAATTGATTAATTATGGGTATTAGAGTACGTTTTGATTGGTCTGCTTATTGTTTGACTAGTTTTGGACCGACGGACATTTGTCTGAGGTGTTGATAAGCCTTGGAGATGATTATGGGACTTCGAAGCGAGAAAAGTCTCATGTCTAACCTTGTGAGGAGAAACTACTCCCTATGTGATATTTATTATTATGTGCAACTAGTTGTGAGTGCTATGTACGCACAAGGTGACGAGAGTCTGTACGTAGCTATAACATATTTATGTTCAGGTAGACCTAGGATCTTATTCTGTAATATTTAAATTATTTGAACTCATTCTGCTGGCTTAGCTAATCAAAGTTATAATTTAATTTGAATTTGAAATAAACGTATGTATAATAGGCCAAGCCTTGACACTTTGAATTTTGGGGCAATTTAATTGAGAAATAGTAACGATTATATTCATTTTATGCTCTTGTGTTGTATTGTAAACACGTGTCTCATAATTCGGTGAACTTATTTTCTTTTCTTGTGGAGAGGGCCGAACGCCTCGGCAGTATATAGGTGCATCTGTGGTTCGTGCCACTCGACCCTCGACAATGTACACATTATTCTGGATCGAGCCGAACGACCTTAGCATAATCGTGCGTTATATCGCTGGTAGTCCAAACATTCACAAGATTATCTTTTTGTTGATGCCCGACATAATATACGGTGTTCCTTATTTTTTTGATAATGGCACTTGATAATTTCTGAGCTATTAAGGCATGATACAAGATTGAGAAACTTGTACTTTAAAAGAAATAATTGGAAGGTTATGCACCTTACAGATTTATCTTGTTATTACCGTACGTTGTATATCTGCTTAAGTTTTATTATATTGCTTTATTTTACCTATAGTAAGTGTCGATACCGACCCCTCGTCACTACTCCTCCGGGGTTAGGCTAGATACTTACTAGGTACACATTGATTTACGTACTCATGCTGCACTTCTGTACAACATGTGCAGGACTGACAAATTTATTTGGTGATCATCCTGGCGCGTAGGCGCACCTGTTGAGGAGACTTTATGTGAGCTGCATTCCAGGCCACACATCGCAGTCCACCGAGTTTCCATTGTACTATTTATTTTATTTTGTCTTAGTATATTCGAGACATGCGTTGTATTAGTATTATTCTCTTTAGAAATTACTCATGCACTTGTGACACTGAGTTTTGGGGTTTTTTGCTGGTCGATCGTTGTTGTAGATCACGTAGTTATAATCATTTTCCCCTGCAAATTCCATTTTATAGAGTTAAAGTAATGGAGATTATGATTTGGACAGTAATAAATAAGTAAGTAAATTGATGAATTAACGTTGGCTTGCCTGACGGCGACGTTAGGCGCCATCACGACCTATAGTGGATTTTGGGTCGTGACAGCTTGGTATCAGAGCGTTAGGTTCACTTAGGTCTCATGAGTCATGTGCAAGTCTAGTAGAGTCTTGCGGATCGGTACAGAGACGTCTGTACTTATCTTCGAGAGGCTAGGTGGCTATTAGGAGCACTTACCTTCTTGATTTCCTCATCGTGCAGTTTGATTCCATCGAGGCTTGTGCCTTTATTTCCTTCCTACTCAGTCTTATGCGATGCGAAACTCTAGTTATCAATTGGGCGTCAAGGAGTTGTAGTGGTACTGCAGATGTGGTGTAGGACATTTTTCCCTGCATATTCGGACAGGCTATTATTGTCGCCTTGCGGAAGGATGTTCTTTTGTTCCAGCTCAGTATCCATTTTTTCTATGGTTTCGAGACTGTACACGGATTGCTATGATGTATATGCGTTGTTGTCACATAATGTTGGTGTGATGGTGTAAAGACCCGGCTGGTCATTTCGAGAGTTTTAGCCCCGTTTTCTCCATTTCTACTACTTTTTGTGTTATTCAGCTATATTATGTTATATCGGGTTAGTTGGTTCCGGTCGGGGAGGAACTCGGAGTGAAATGAGACACTTAGTCTCATAATTGAAAAATTGAATTAGAAAAGTGGATCGGATACGGACCTATATGTAAACGATCTCGGATTTGAATTCTGACAATTCCAATAGCTCCGTGTGGTGATTTTGGATTTAGGAGCATGTCCGAAATATTATTTGGAAGTCCGTAGAAGAATTAGGCTTGAAATGCCAAAAGTTTAATTTAGAGAAATTTGACCGAGGGGTTGACTTTTTGATATCGGGGTCGAAATCCGATTCTGAAAATTGGAATACCTCTGTTATATCATTTAGGACTTGTGTGCAAAATTTGAGATCAATCGGACGTGATTTGATAGGTTCAAGAGTCGTTTGTAGAAATTAGAAATTTCAAAGTTCATTAGGCTTGAATTGGGGTGTAATTCATGGTTTTAGCGTTGTTTGAGGTGATTTGAGGGTTTGACTAAGTCCGTATGATGTTTTAGGACTTGTTGGTATATTTGGTTGAGGTCTCGAGGGGCTCGGGTGAGTTTCGGATGGTTAACGGGTTGGATTTTGGACTTGGAACTCTGCTGGAATTTTTCTGATACACCATTTGGTTTCCTTCATCGCGTTCGCGAGTGGAGCCTCACGTTCGCGAAGAGGAACTGGGAGACTGGCAATATTTGCTCTTCGCGTTCGTGAATAGAAGCACGCATTCGCAAAAGGTGGACTGGGTGTGCATCGTGAACGCGAGAGGTGTTACGCATTCGCGAAGAAGAGAGGAAGCAGCCAAAGACCCCATGCAATTGGTCTACGCGTTCGCATAGGGGGTGTCGCGTTCGCGTAGTGAGGGGGAAAGAAGCATCGCGCTCGCATAGAAGGCATTGAGGCAGAGGCATTTTGTGCTTCGTGAACGCGAGGGTGATGTCGCATTTGCGAAGGAGGAATTTGGACGGGAGTTATTTTGTGCTTTGCGAATGTGAGGCACTGACCGCGTTCGCGAAGAAGAAAAGTCTGGGCAGTGAGTTTAAGTTCTGAAAATGGGACTTTGTCCCATTTTTAATTTTTGGCGATTTGGAGCTCGGAATTGAGGCGATTTTGGGTGATATTCAGAGGAAACAACGGGGTAAGTGTTCTTAACTCAATATTGGTTAAATTACCCGAATCCATGGTTGTTTTTATCATTTAATTGGTGAATTGAGTTGGGAAAATTTGGAAACCCTCTTGGTTTAAATTGAAGATTTGACGGTCGAGTTGGGGTCGGATTTTGGTAAAATTGGTATGGTTAGACTCGTGGTTGAATGGGCTTTCGAATTTTGTAACTTTTGTCGAGTTCCAAGGCATGGGACCCACAGGCGATTTATGAGCTAATTTTCGGATTTTTATGGAAAATCATTATTATCTTGTGAAATTAATTCCAATAAATTTTATTGACTGAAACGAATTATTTATGACCAGATTCGAGGCGTTTGGAGACCAATTCACGAGGGAAGGACATTGCAGAATAAGAATTTCGCGGTTTGAGGTAAGTAACGATTGTAAATTTAGTCCTGAGGGTATGAAACCCCGGATTTCGTATCATTCTACTATTTTGAAGTGACGCACATGCTAGGTGACGGGCGTGTGGGCGTGCACTGTTGGGGATTTGTGACTTGGTCTGTCCCGTAGCAACTGTAAAGTTGCATAATTTGTTGAAACCATTTGATACTTATATGTTTTAGAAAGAATTTCTGTAAATTGGGCTGAATGCCATGTTTGGGCGCCAATGCTGTTTGGATCCTTAGGGGCTATTTCTTACTATCCTCTCACTGTTTTTGATTGAAAATCTATACTCAATCATGTTTATACTTGTTTACAGCATAACTCAGTTTTATGACTCTATTTTGATGCATATAAATGTTTTGGGCCGAATGCCCTGTTTTACTGAAATGCCCGAGTGGCTTGAGATGTTTATGACTGAGTGAGACCGAGGGCCTGATTTGTGAGGATGAGTATGGATCGGGGCTGCTCGCTTGCTGCATATTTATGACTGAGTGAGGCCGAGGGCCTGATTTGTGAGGATGAGTGTGGATCGGGGCTGCTCGCCTGCATTATACTTTATTATTATAGCACGTGAGTTGTCCGTGCAGATTATAGCACTTGGGCTGAAGGAGCCCCTCCGGAGTCTGTACACACCCCCAGTGAGTGCAAGTACCTACTGAGTGCGAGTGCCGAGTGCTGAGTGACTGGGAGGCATGAGTGATTGTGAGGTATACTCGAGTGGCAAAAGTGATTGTGAGGTCTGCCTGAGTGGCACGAGTGACTGTGAGGTTTGCCCGAGGGGCTGTATATGAGTGATGTTTTGCCCGAGGGGCTGTTTATGATTTCATCATTTTGCTCACCTTTGCATTGAGCCTCTGATTGAAAAACTATTGAAAAATATCTTTAAATGATTTTACTGGAACTAGGTTTAAACGAGATGTTTTGATTCAAACCCTAATTTTAAAAGCATGTGGTATTTTACTGAGATTTCATGATATGAACTTTATATGCTTTATTGCTTGTCACTACTGCTCAGACTTTATTTATTGTTATTACTTACTGAGTTGGCGTACTCACGTTACTCCCTGCACTTTGTGTGCAGATTCAGGTGTAGCTGGACACGGTAGAGGTTATTGAGTGTTCTGGTTGCAGATTTTCTTGGAGATAGCAAGGTAGCTGTTTGGCGATCGCAGCCCCTGCTCTTCTCCCTCTTATCTTCCTCTAGTTGTATCTAGCTATTTTTCAGGCTGAGTTAGCCTTGATATTGTTAGACAGATTGTAGTAGATGCTCATGACTAGTGACACCCCGATGTCGGGCTTTTCTTTTCCGCACTTCTGTTTTTCTTTGATTTGAACTCTTTAAATTGAGGTTTTATGTTAAATAACCTTTAAATTATCTTTGAAATGAAAACAAAAATCGGTTTGTTTTAGAAATAAGTCGGCTTGCCTAGTTCCATGATATGCACCATCACGACAGAGGTTAGTTTGGGTCGTGACAGATGGTAAGGTGCTCAATTATGTGTCGAGGTAGTAAATGGATCGAAAGGGGGATTTCTCAGTGCATGATTTAGAGGTTCAACATTTAATTCCAGAGGAGGAAAGGAAATCAGACTATAAATGTCCAGGTTTGGTTGATAAAGTAACGAGACTTGATATTGTAAAGCGTGGTGGAATTTTCATTATGATGCGATGTCTCCGTCCTTGTTTGAACACATTATGGTTAACTGGTGTTACGGTCTTCTTGGAATTTTTGCCTTCGGGGTAAGTGTTGTGAAGTGGGGAAGGAGGGGCAGTTGCCAGAGATAGCGGTGTGCAGCGGTTTAGAACCGAATTGGTTTTTCTAATATTGATGGATCGGTAAAGATGATCTTCCAGGAGGTTTAGAGTTGGTGGCAATTCATTAGCTCCGGTGCTACAGATAGGGAGTTGGCATAAGGCAGCAGTTGGGCAGAAAAAATATGAGGGAAGACATGGTAGGAAGTGTCTCGCGATGATTGGAGTGCTAGCGGGTCAAGTAAGAGGAGTAGAGATTGAGAAGTTGCTTAAAGGAGATGGTTTAACCGAAGTAAGAGTGGCATATTAGCATATGGATTATGTGGTAGGATGTCCACATGCCTCGAGGAAGTGTGGAACTGTTTGGGAATCGTGACGGGAGGTGATTGGGTCTGCGGATTTTATTTGGAATGGCGGTTACTGTACAAGGGAAGATTTGAACATGGCAGAATGGAGTTTGCTTGAAATGAAGAGGGGTGGGGGTTCAATTATCGTTTCAAATGCAATATGACTTGAGTTCTGAAGGTATGGTTGAACTTTCAGTTGATGTCAATAGGGAAGGAGCAGACTTATACAACTGGTGGGCGAGCATGGACTCAGGAGAGTTTACTGATTTCATGGTAGTTGTACCTAGTGCAACGTCGTTGGAAGATGTCAGTAAGGAATTCCACATGTGGGTTATCTCTTATATGCAAGTTAGCGGTAACGTGATGTCGATGATGCTTCAACGAAGAATATTACTTTCCACCCAATAAGGGGTCGAATATGTGATTGTGACTGGTGATTCAGAATGTTCATAAAAATCTTAACGAAAGACTTTGAGAAGTCTGGCGAGTTAACAGTGCGAGTTCATGGTAATTGCGAAGGAGGAATCATTGTGGGCTCTGTATTATGTGATTTTAGCTTCAAGCTAAGTGAGGGAGCCCCATTGTCTATGATTGGATCACGTGGTTGTCTTCTTGTGCGGTTTCTGGTTATCGGTGTATTGGTGGGCTATTATGACTGATGAAAAACAAATCAGTGGTAATTCGAGCAAAGGATTTGAGGAATGTGTGCTATATTTGGCCTTATCAATTCATGTTCAGGTTTTTGGGAAGACTCAGAGTTTATGCTTCTTGTGTATGTGTGTGTGTGTGTGTGTGGGGGGGGGGGGGGGTTATATACAAGGAAAAGAATTCAGTCGGGTGCTTCTTTGATAGGGTGTTCACGTGCTAGCAGCGCACTAGAGTTTGGCTTATATTCGAGGCCAAGTCAGAGTGGGTGACTCTCAACAGTGGTTCTAGTGGGTTCAAGAATTCGAGTGCGGTGCCTAAGGACTTGGAAGGTTCTACGTTATCATTGGGTATACAATGCAGTATTGGAGAAAAGGAATAAATAGTTTCAAGCTCACGGAAGGTCTTACAAAACGGGTGTACCTGTTGGGGATGCCATTGTGCACGTAAGGAGGATATGAGATGAATCATGAGTAATGAGACGATGTGGTCTCGTGATGCGGGTCACTCGGATGAGTGCAGATTGAGTTCATTATATTTTGAATAGAGCTATTATTATTTCTAAGACAAGTTAAGAGTGAGCTGGAAGAAGTTGGCTCGATTGGTAATGGTTGAGTTAGCGTGATTGTGGCGACGATCAGTTCCTTCAGTGTGTGAAGTTATACATGTGATTTGTGGTTGTACATGCAGGCTCGGTAACCACCACAAGTTGGTTAATTTGTGGGGTATTTGATTCAAATGGCTTTGTGGTGTAAATGGATTCCGGAAGAGACATGACGATTTAGATCACGACTTGAGGTTTGTATTTTTTGTGATATGGAAATTCAGTTGCGTGTTGCATTGGTTCTTCTAAAATGAGCTAAGTGAAAGGCTTTCCAGCCAATGAAGTGTTAATTCTACTGGTAGTTCAGGAGCTATGATGAATTCTGGTATTCTCGCGTTGCGGCATGATAGGTGCAGTGAGCAGCATGGGAAATTTAAAGTTGAGGATCAAGGTTGCGGTTCGGTGATGATAAGAATTTCACGAGCTCGAATGAGCAGGAAAGTATTCAGATGTTTAAAATGAGCTGGCGTTATCTTAGTGTCGCCTGGGAATAGTGTTCTGTGGAAGAGTCATTGTGTATTGATTTGCGGATTGTGATTTCTTTACACAATTAGTACCGTCGGTGGTATGGGTGTGCAGACTTATCTACCTGAGTGGAAGGTTATGGGAGCGTACCCCACGAAGAGATTTGTATAAGTGTGACATGTTAGCCACTTGATTGTTAAGGATTAAAACCGAGTATGGATGTGATGGTAATATCGCAAATGCGAGAGTTTATGCCTAAGAGGCATTCTATTCCCTGGGCTGTGGACTGTGTGAGTTTGTTCCAGATTTGACGGATGTTCTTATGTGTCATGGAAAGAGATTATTGTGGATCCTTGAAAGGTTATTAGCCCAGTATGCTTTGATCAGAATCGGTTTGAGGTCCGTCGGAGGATCTAAATGTGGATGTGTTCCCTACACCAGGATGAGTGTGTTCATTCAGCATAGCATTGCTTATGGAGGAGTCTTCGGGCATTGGATGTTATTTTCGTCGTCAGCTATTTCATGTAATACTCAATTGTGTCATGTGGGTTATGAGACAGCTTGATTATTCGCACATGCGTTGAGGTCCCGCATAGCTGTAGTGTTATGTGAGTAGGATGGCTCTCGAGATGAAGACCATATATCACACCTTAGTTGTGCTTGGGTTTCATAGCGTATGGCGCTACCCGTCTCCCCAGGAATTGTATTATGCACTTGCCGTGCTTGTGGTCGATATTCAGATATTTCGTGAGTATAAGCGTTACGACTTGATGTGTGTTTTAATCTTGATTGTTATGTGCAGATCGGGTGGCACGTCGCCATAGGTATGTTGTGTGGATCAGGTGGCACGCCACCACGGGTATGTTATATAGATCGGGTTGCACGCCGCAACAGTGTCACATTGGACCGGGTTGCATGCCGCAACAGTGAGATGTTGAGCTTAGTTCCTTACACTTATTCTGTGTGCCTTATTTTCACCCCTGCGGTAAGTTCATAGCACCTATTCGGTCATTTTATTCGTTACGTGGGCTGGGTAATTCCCCGTCAGAGTCCGTTCTTCTTTATAAGTTATATTAGAGTTTGTAGCTTGTTGGCGCATTGTTGGTGTTTATATGAGATTTTGGTAGTGTTTGAGATTGCTATCGCCGTAACAACTTGTACTGGGTGAGACGAGGTGATTTAACCTGAAATCAGTGCAATCGGATTTATATAAGGCATATTAAAGAGCAAATATCGTTATTTAGTTCAGAATGAGGTAATGGTTCTTGTCAGGAGAAGAGACTCCATGAATTATTGATTCTGTAGGTGGTTATGAGTTTCTACACGTCCCTTTTGTCGTGGCAGTATTGCGAGAGTTGGAACATGATTTATATACGTCATGAGATGTATTGCGGGCATCAGATTTGTGAAATTTCAGCTATTATGTTAGGAGGATGTTATTATTGGGCATGTGAATTATGCAGGGCATGGTGTGAATTTAGCAAAAGGTGTCCGATCATGTTTTGGTACAGTGTGTGGAGATTGGTACGGTGTTCGTATGTTGGAATCAGGTCTTGTAAAGAAATTCGAAGGTTGGAATTTAGTTCTAAGGCTTATTAACTAAATAAAAGGGAAGACCTTCAGTCCGACTCGAGCTGAGTTGCCCAACTGGGTTGTGATGGCACAGATAGGTTCACAAGGTGTTAAACATTAATTTTGGACAACTCCGAGCAATCCTTAGCATGTTCGAGGACGAATGTATGTTTAAGTGGGGGGAGAATGTAACGACCCGGCCGGTTGTTTTGAGCTCTAGTGCGTCTTTCAGTGGTTTGAGGCCTTGAGTAGCTTCACTTCAGGTATTACGACTTGTACGTGTGGTCGGAATTAAATTTTGGAAAGTTTGGGATTGATTTGGAAAGAAAATTTTAATTTCGAAAGCTTTGAGTTAGAAGAATTGACTAAGGTTCGACTTTTGAGTAAACGACCTCGGAATCGAGATTTGAAGGTTCCAATAAGTTTGTATGATGAATTCAGACTTGGGCGTATGTTCGGTTTGAGTATCAGGTGGCCTGAGAATATTTCGACGCTTATTACGGAAGGTTGGCATTTTGAAGGTTTAAGAATTCCCTAAGTTTGGGATGAAGTGAACATTTTGATATCGGGGTTGGATTCTGCTTCCGGAAATTGGAGTAGGTCTGTGGTGTCATTTGTGACTTGTGTGCAAAATTTGGGATCAATCGGATGTGATTTGATAGGTTTCGGCGTCGGTTGTAGAAATTAGAAGTTTCAAAGTTCTTTAGGCTTGAATTTATGTGTGATTCATGTTTTGATGTTGTTTGAGGTGATTTGAGGGTTCGACTAAGTTCGTATTATGTTATAGGACGTGCTGGTAAGTTTGGTTGAGGTCCCGGAGGCCTCGGGTGGATTTTGGGTAGTTAACGGATCAAATTTTGAACTTAAAGAATTTGCTGAAGTTGGCAGCTGCTAGTGTAATCACACCTGCAGAGTGGGCACCGCAGATGCGAGCCCGCAGAAGCCAGAAGGAGGCTACAGAAGCGGGCAAGTAGGAAGCAGGCAGAGGTCTCAGGTGCGAGGTCCTTTCCGTACGCAGATGCGGTGCATTTGGCGCATAAGCGGGAATGAGTGGGGAGGCTGGTCCGCAGAAGCAGACACTTTTGCGCAAATGCGCACCAATTGATACCGCAGAAGTGGTTGGTCGGCAAGAGTGAACTCCACATAAGCGGATGGTAAACTGCAGAAGCGGTGCCGCAGAAGCGGCTAGTGAACCGCAGATGCGAAAAATCGTCTAGGCAGAAGGTTCTTTTAAGAACGGCATTTGGCCCATTTTCTTCTCATTTCATCTATGAGAGCCGATTTTGGAGCACTTTTGGAGTGCCATCTTCATCAATTATATTGGGGTAAGTGATTTCTTCACATTGTGGGTTATATATGGATTCAGGCATGAAAATTGGTAGAAATTGTAAGATTTTGAAAGAAACCTAGAAATTGGTATTTTGGATTTTTACCACGAAATTGGACATGGCATTTGGAATAAATCATATATTTGAGTTCGTGGTGTTATGGATAAAGTTTATCTTCGAAAATGTTCGGAACCCGGGCACGTGGGTCCGAGGGTTAATTTTATCGACTTTTCGAGCGAAATTGGGAATTGTTTAAATTGATTAATTGTGGGTATTAGAGTATATTTTGATTGGTCTGCTTATTGTTTGACTAGTTTTGGACCGACATGCATTGGTCTGAGGTGTTGAGAGGCCTTGGAGCCGGTTATGGGACTTCGGAGCGAGGTAAGTCTCATATCTAACTTGTGAGGGAGAAACTACCCCTAGGTGATATTTATTTATTGTTATGTGCAACTAGTTGTGGGTGCTACGTACGCACGAGGTAACGAGAGTCCGTACGTAGCTATAACATGTTTATGTCCGGGTAGACCTTGGATAGTAATATTTAAATTATTTGAACTCATTCTACTAGCTTAGCTAATCAAAGTTATAATTTAATTTGAATTTGAAATAAACGTATGTATAATTGGCCAAGCCTTGACACTTTGAATTGTGGGGGAAGTTAATTGAGAAATGGTAACGATTATATTCATTTTATGCTCATGTGTCGTATTGTAAACACGTGTCTCGTAATTCAATGAATTTCTTTCCTTTTCTTGTGGAGCGTCCCGAACGCCTCAGCAGTATATAGGTGCATCTATGGTTCGTGCCGTTCGACCCTCGACAGTGTACACATTATTCTGGATCGGGCGGAACGACCTTGGCATAATCGTGCGTTATATCGTTGGTAGTCCGAATATTCACAAGATTATCTTTCTGCTGATGCCCGACTTAATATACGGTGTTCCTTATTTATTTGATAATGGCACTTGAAATTTTTTGAGCCATTAAGGCAGGATACAAGATTGAGAAACTTATACTTTAAAAGAAATAATTAGAAGGTTATGCACCTTATAGATTTATCTTGTTATTGTCGTACGCTGTATATCTGTTTAAGTTTTATTATATTGCTTTATTTGACCTATAGTAAGTGTCGATGTCGACCCCTCATCACTACTTCCTCGGAGTTAGGCTAGATACTTACTGGGTACGCGTTGATTTAAGTACTCATGCTGCACTTCTGCACAACATGTGCAGGAACTGACAAGTTCATTTGGTGATCATCCTGATGCATAGACGCACCCGTTGAGGAGACTTTATGTGAGCTGCATTCTAGGCCACGCATCGCGGTCCATCGAAACTCCATTGTACTATTTATTTTATTCTGTCTTATTATATTTGGGACATGCGTTGTATTAAAATTATACTCCTTAGAAATTGCTCATGCACTTGTGACACCGGGTTTTGGAGGGTTTTTGCTGGTCGATCGTTATTGTAGATCACGTAGTTATAATCATGTTTCCTCTACAAATTCCATTTTATACTGTTAAAGTAATGGAGATTATGATCTTGAGAATAATAAATGGGTAAATAAATTGATGAATTAACGTTGGCTTGCCTGACGGCGGCGTTAGGCGCCATCACGACCTATAGTAGATTTTGGGTCATGACAAGAATCATGATAATTGGCCCACAATGATGATATGATATAACTTGTATAGACAACAGAGACTGAGTCATAATATGCAAGTTATAACTGTGACTGAGTACAAATTGACAGATTAAGCAATTAGTTCTACAACAAAGAAAGACCATTGTGGGTCCCAATAGTGCCATCATATAGCCTAATCAGGGTTTCTAAGATGACTGGCAGCTCAATAGATCTACCACGTAGTGAAAGTATGGGTAACAATAAGATTTAACAACTATTAGTTCCATGAAATCGATCAAGTCACAATTCTGATGGTGCACGCCTAAATGCCCGTCACTTAGCACATGCGTCACCTCAACACCAATCACATAATACGAAATTCGGGGCTTCACACCCTCAGAACCAAGCTTAGAAGTGTTACTTACCTCAACCGTGCAAATCTCTTGTAATACCCCGTACATTTGGACTAGGTGTGGATATGTTAAATGGGTATTAATTTGATATTTTAGACATGTGAAGTCCTATCGAGATGAGTATGGGTGGAAATAGTTGTTTTGGAATCAAGACGGAGAGTGAGGAGCATAAGATCCGATAAAATCGACTAAGTTTATGGAAGGTTTGTCTTCCATTAGGATTTCATGAAAATAGGTAAGGAATTTGGGAAAACACAAAACATAAACATTGTAGCCCTTTGAAATAGTTTTCCAATGATATATTGTAGAGACCTGAGTAAAATGTTATGTTTGTTTTACTAGACAATGTGCGGTATGTGCGCCCAAGTGCGTACCCAGATGGTCTCGTGCGCGGCCGCGCACTTGTGGCTGTGCTACTTCCCTACTGTGCCCCCAGGTGCACTGTTGGGCCTTTAGGTACGCGGGAGCATACCCGGGGGGTCATTTTTAAAGCCCTACTTCGTCCCCTACACGCCAAAACACAAAAACATGCTTTAGAAAGGGAAGCTCTCAAGAACCTAACTCCTCAAAGGTCCCTCCACCATCCAAGGTAAGTTATAATGGTGATTCTATGTTGATTTCAATTCTCCAATACCTTATTAAGATGGGTAAACCCTTCAAATCATTAGATATTCGATCGGGACATCAGTTTTGAGAGAAGAAACCCTAGAACTCGAATTCAAGAGGATTGAACGTCAAAAATTAATATTTTCACCCTCTAATTGATTATAGCATTAGATTAATGACTATAGACTCTAAGTTCATGAGATATGAGTTGATGGATTTGATAGAAAATCATGAATGATTATAGGTTTGGGTTGTTGATTGTTGATTATTGATTAAGGGTGTTGTTTATCTTATGGATGATGAAGAATGGTATTGATTATAGCAAGTTGAGATTTTAGAATTTTCTAGGAGTAAGAGAATGGGATGGTGGGTTGTAGAAACACCATTAATGAGGGGTATGAGGCTTTACGCCCATAAGGTGTTTGCTAAAATGCCTAAGTGACCAAAACATGAGTATTATTGCTAATATGGAATCCTTTTGACTTGTATTGATATAAATTAAAGTAGAAAGGGTTGGCGAATGTTGTATTACGCTCAAGAGCAGGAAGTTAAGGTATGTGAGGCTAAATCTCTATGTTTGGGAATGTTAATGATTCTCCCTACACTACATTTCTTTTACAACGTTACTACTTGCCTCAGAAATATAGTTAAGCCTAGTTCCTTGAATAATTGCAGAACTTCTATTATCTAGCTTCATAACTCATTCATGACTTTCATTCTGAACGTTGTGAGCTCAGTGTGTAATCAATATAGACTTGGGTTTTATGCCCATGAGTCTCAGTCTAGATTACTCAGCATGTCATAAACAATTGAAGTTTCAGTTTTCATAATTAGTTCAAGAATATATGTCTCAGTCTAGTCCCATTCAGTATTCCAGTATAATGTAAATATGATTCAGTATTTTAGCATCACATATTGCAGTATGATTCTCAATTCCTGAATTTAAATCCTTGAATGTTGAACACCTGTAATTGGGCCTGAGGCCGTAGTTGATATGATTTATGCATATTTGGGCCTGAGGCCATAGTTTATGCTTTATATATGTTTGGGTCCGAGGCCGTAGTTTATTCTTTATGCATTTTTTGAAATGAGGCCGTAGTTATGTATACGTATACTTGGTCCTGAGGCCTTTGCTTGTGCACATATATATTGGGCCCGAGGCCATAGTTTATTAAGATAAACAGGTTGTTCATTATTCAGAAGAAGGAGTATTCATATCCTTACTTCCTTTGTTCAATTATGAGTTATCGATTATCATTTCAGTTATCAGTTATCAGTTCTCAATGCAGTTTGAGTTTCAGCAGTTTTCATTTCCATTATCAGTTATCGGTTCTCTATTATCGGCTCAGTTTTAGTTTCAGCATTTACAGTTCTTTCTTTCAGTTTCTTTACATACCAGTGCAATTCAAATGTACCGACGTCTCTTTTTGCCCGGGGCCTGTATCTCACGATGTAGGTAATGATTTACAGTTTGATGATTCAGAGCGCTAGAATTATCGTACCAGCTATTTGGTGATCCCCAGTTCTTTCGGGGCATCATACCTTACACACAGTCTTCAGTATTTTTAGACATTTAGTGTTTTCAGTACTTCATTAGAGGCTTCATAGACAGAGTCGCAGGCTTTTCATGTTAAGCTATGTTGGCTATAAATATGTTTTAGAATTGTATTAGTATTTCCGTACTTTGACTTATATCATTCAGACTTTCAGTATATCAGCATGTGCTAGTTTATATTCTGCATTTAGTATGTTATGATATCACATGTTGATTCAGCCAGCTAGTTGGTTCGCTCGATCACATGTAGTTAGGCACTCGGTGTCGTGTTACGTCCATGCCTAGGTTCGGGATGTGACATCTCTACTCCAACACACCCTTGCCTCGCGAATCGACCTCCAAATGCCTCGAATCTAGCCACAAATAGTTTGATACAATCAACACGAGCTAAAGGAATAAATTCCATATGAAATTACTAAGCTTTTTAATTAAAAGTCAAAAGTCCACTCAAAAGCCGCCCCCCGGGCCCATGTCTCGAAATCCGATAAGAGTCATAAAATCTAAAAGCCAAACCAACCGCGAGTCCAACCATACCAAATTTACCAAAATTCGAGACCAAATCGCCACCCAAAACCCCAAATCTAACTCTCCAAACCCCTAGCCTCAAGTTCCCAAATTTCACCTTAAATACATACAAACTAGGTGAGAAATTCAACGGGGAAACATAATTATTGAATAAATTTAACCACAAGTGACTTACCTCAATAAATACCTTGAAATTCCTTTCACAAATCGCCAAATCCTGAGCTTGAAATGTTTCAAATGAAGAAAATCTCGGAAACCCTCAAATTTAAACACTGCCCAAGCTTTTCCGCACCTGCGGAGCCTGGGCTCGCACCTGCGCTCCCGCTTTTGCGGAGACAAACTCGCCTCTGCGAAACTCACTTAACATCTGACCAAACGCACCTGCGGTCTTAACTTCGCACCTGTGGGATTGCATCTGCGAACTATTCCTCACTTATGCTACTCCCATGTTGCCCGTCCAAATCTGCTTCTGCGGTCGACCTCGCGTAGATGCGCATTTGCATCTGCGGAAACATTTTCGCGCCTATGACCCCTAGTGTCTTTCCTCCTCTCACAGCTGTTCAAGCTTAGCCACTTCTCCGGCTCTGCACCTGCGGCCAATCCCACCGCAGGTGCGATGACACCAGATCTGCTGCACCTCAGTATAACACTTAAGCCAAATTTGATCTGTTAACCATCCGAAATTAACCCGAGGCCTCCGGGACCTCAACCAATTATACCATCAAGTCCTAAAACACGATACGAACTTAGTCGAGACTTCAAATCACATAAAAAACACGAATCGCACCCCAATTCAAGCCTATTGAAACTAAGGAAATTCCAAATTCTACAAACGATGCCGAAACCTATCAAATCACGTCCGATTGACCACAAATTTTGCGCAAAAGACACAAATGACGCCACCGACCTACTCCAACTCCCAGAACTCTAATCCAAGACCGATAACCATAAAGTCCACTCTCAGTCAAACTTCAAAATTTTCAACTTCCGTCATTTCAAGCCTAATTCAACTACGGACCTCCATATCACAATCCGGACACACTCCTAAATCCAAAATCACCCAACGAAGCTAACAGAACCATCAAAACTCCAATCTGGAGTCGTTTACATATAAGTCAATATCCGGTCAACCTTTCCAACTTAAGCTTCCAACCTTGAGACTAAGTGTCTCAATTCATTCCGAAACCTCTCCGGACCCGAATCAACTTCCCCGGCAAGTCACATAACAAATATTAAGCAGGGAATGAATAGTAAATGGGAGAACGGGGCTACAACTCTCAAAATGACCAAGCGGGTCATTACAGTCAAGAAGGTGTCGCTTTACCCAAACCCCACTTGTGAAATTTCACCGGGTTGTTATTGTTGTTGTTGGTGTTGTTGTATTGTCACGACCCAAAATCCATTAAGGTCATGATGGCGCCGGATACCACTATCAGGCAAACCAACAATAAATACTAAATTGGGTTCTCATTTTTTATTACTTTTGAAATCATATTTTCCTTTAATATACATAGTAAAGAATGGGGATTTACAAAGTAAATAATAATACTTTTAACAAATTCAATACAGAAAAACCCATAATCCTCCCAAAATCCGGTGTCACAAGTGCATGAGCATTTACTAGAAATATAAAATAAAATACAGCAACTGTTTGGAATACAAATTAGACAGAAAAAATATAAATAACTCTGAAGGAGACTCTACTGGCTGCGGATCGTAATATAGAATATAGCTCACCTAAGTATCCGTATTAACCACACCTCTACGCTCACAAGACCGCTAGACATATACGTACCTGCCCACATTCGGAACCCCGACAAAACTCACAAAATCCGACAACCCAACCACTTACGAGTTCAACCATACTAATTTCACTCAAACCCAATTCTGAATCGGCATTCAAAACTCGAGAATTCATTTTTATGAATTTATAGAAATTTCCTTCGATTTTCCCTTGGAGATTCGATAATCATACACCACAAATGAAGATTAATTCAAGAAATATAATTACAAGGGAGTCAAGAACACCTACTCCAAGTTATGTGAAAAACTTCCTCTCCAAAATCGCCCAAACCGAGCTCCAAAATCCGAAAATGACTAAAAATAGCGAAATCCCGAATTTATGCTTCTGCCCAGTGACTTCTGCATCTACGGACAAGAGGTCGTATCTGCGCCTCTCGCTTCTGCGAAATTCTTCCACACCTGCGGCTCTTGCCGCTTCTGCGGCTACTGACCTCGCACCTGCGCCATCGCAGGTACGCAAGCCCTTTCCGCTCCTGCGGTTCTCAGCAGCCTTGGCCCATTCCGCTTCTGCGAGCCATTCTCCGCACCTGCGGCCCTCTTCACGAAGGTGCGGTTACACCAGATGCCCAGCTGCTTTAGCTCTTTCTCAAATTCCAAATTCGATCCATTAATCGCCCGAAATCCACCTGAGGCCCCCGGGACCCAAACCAAACATACTAACATGTCCTAAAACACATTACGAACTTAGTCGAGCCTTTAAATCACATCAAACAATGCTAAAAACACGAATTACCCTTCAATTCAAACTTAATGAACTTTGAAACTTCAACTTCTACAATCGATGCTGAAACCTATCAAATCACGTCCAATTGATCTCAAATTTTGCACACAAGTCACATTTGACATTACAGACCTACTCCAACTTCCGGAATCAGAATCCGACTCCAATATCCAAAAGTCCACACCGCCGGTCAAACTTCTCAAAAACCTTCAAATTCCCACTTTCACCAAATGACCTCAAAATGACTTACGGACCTCCAAATCCACTTCCGGACGCGCTCCCAATACCAAAATCACCATACAGAGCTATTCTCAAACTCAGAATCCCAAATGGATATCGATATCATTGAAATTCACTTCAACCCAAATTTTATGAAATTCTTCCAAAATGCCAACTTCCATAATAGGCGCCGGAATGCTCCTGGTTATCCAAAACCCGCTACGGGCATGCGCCCAAGTCCAAAATTATCATACAAACCTGTTGAAACCTTCAAATCCCGATTCCGAGGTTGTTTACTCAAAAATCATACTTTAGTCAATTCCTCCAACTTAAGGCTTCCGAAATTAGAATTTTCTTTCCAAATCGACTCCGAACTTTTCAAAATTAAATTCCGACCACTCGTACAAGTCGTAATACCAGAAGTGAAGCTACTCATGGCCTCAAACCACCGAATGACGTGCTAGAGTTCAAAACGACCGGTCAGGTCATTACATTCTCTCCCACTTAAACATACGTCCGTCCTCGAACGTGCTAAGAACTGTTCTAGAGTTGTACAAAATTACTGTTTAACACCTAGTACACCTACCCGTGCCATCTCCATCCCAGTTTGGCACCTAGGCTCAGGTCGGACGGAAGGTCCTCCCTTTTTATTCAATCAATAAGCCTTAGGACCAATTCTAACCTCCGAATTTCTTTATCATATCTTATTCTAACATATGAACACCGTATCAATCACTACACACTGTGCTAAAACATGATTGTGCGTCTATGCAAAAATCACACCACGCACCACATAACTCATTTGCCCAAGGCAACATCCTCCAACCATAATAACTGGAATTTCACGAACCTGATCTTGCAATACACCTCATAATACAAATAAGCCCGATTTCAACCCTCACAATACTGCCATGACAGAGAATATGTGTAGAAATTCATAACCACCTGCTGAATCAATCAAATCATGGAGTCGCCCCTCCTGACAAGGACCATTACCTTATTCTAAACTGAATAGCGATATTTGTTCCTTATTATACCTTATATAAATCTTATTATACTGATTTCAGGTCCAATAATCTCGTCTCACCCAGTATAAGCTACACATGCAATAATCCACCTCAAACCCTAGCCCAGATCTCGTATAACGCCAACAATGCGCCAATAGGTAACAAACTTAAATGTGATACATAGGGAAAAGAGAACTCTGGAATGAAACTTCCCAGTCTGCGTAATACATAAAATGGTCGACCATATGATATGAACTCTCCTTAGTGAATGAAAAATAAAATACATAGAAATAAATATATGGAACCGTACCCAAGATCTCACTGTTTCGACGTGCAACCCGATTCATCACGACTCTGTTGTGGCATGCAACCCGATCCAAACATTATATACATGTGGTAACGTGCCACCCGATCCTCACATAACAATCAAGAAGAAAACACACATCAAGTCACAATGCTTACACTTACGAAATACATGAATATTGATTACAAGCACGCCAGTGCATAATACAAATCTTAAGAAGGAGAATAGCGTCACGCACTACAAAACTCAAGCACAACTAAGGTGCAACAAATGATCCGCATCTCGGGAGTTATCCTACTCATATAACACCGTAAGCTACACGGGCCTCAACACACATGCGAATAATCAAGCCATCTCACAACCCACGTGGCATAATATAGGCTACACGGAATAACTGACGGCGGAAATAACATCCAATGCTCGACAACACCTTAGTAAGGAATGTTATGATGAATGGATAAATCCGACCTTATACTAAGCACATATTCACATTGGTCCAACCAACGGACCTCAAAACGATTCTGATAATACCATACTGGGCTAATAACCTTTCAAAGATCCACAGTAACCCTTTTTCTCATGACACATAAGAACAACCGTCAAATCCGAAACAAATTTCCACAGTCCACAACCAAATGAACCGAACGCCCTTCAGGCATCAATTATCACATTAGTGCTAGTACCAAAATTTCCATGCTTGGTTTTACATCTTTAATCAATCAAGTGACTACATGTTACACTTATACAACCTTCCCGTGGGATACACTTCCACAACCTTCCGCACCAAGTAACAAGCCTGCACGTCCATACCACCGGCCATACTAATGCTATAAAGAAAATCAGTAATCTGCGATTAGTACGTAAAGCCTCTTACACATAACACCGATCTTAGATGGCACTAAAGACAATACCAGCTTACTTTAACCATCTGAATCCTTTCCTGCTTATCCGATTTCCTGATACTCTTGTCTACACTGAACCGCAACCTTGATCCTCAACTTCCAATTCCCATGCCATTCACTGCACCTAACATACCAATACGTGAGAATACAAGAATTCCATCCTGACTCCTGATCCACTAATACACTAAACACTCCATCGCATAACAATTTGCTTTTTACTTAACTCACTTCAGGAGAACCATTGCAAGACGCGACTGAATTCCCATAACCGTAGAAAATAAAATCCTCAAGTAGTGGTCTAAACCACCATAACTCTTCCAGGATCCATATACACATAACATGCTATAATACTCGAACGCATTCAAATAAAATCAGTTACGTCGGCCGTCAAGCCTCGCACGTACCACCATAAATCACATGTATAACTTAACACGCTGAAGGAACTGATCATTGCCACTATCATACCAATTCAACCATTGCTAACTGATCCGACTGCTTCACATTTTACCCTAGACTTTCCTTAGAAATAACAATAGATCCATTCCAATCATCATGAACCGAAATTCGCACTCATCCTGAGTGACCTTATTTCACGAGACCACGTTGTCTCCAAACCCACAAACCATCTCATACCCTCCTTGTGCGCATGTTTGCATTTTGAACTAGTACACCCATTGTGATAATTCCTCTATGAAATCCGAAGTCATTTTCTTCCATTTCTCCGATGCTACACCACAACCCAAAGATAACGTAGAATACTCCAAGCCCCTTTCATAATCTGCTGTAAAAAGCTCGTTATTTAACCATACTACGGACTCGAGATCCTTAGGAACCACACTTAACTTTTTTGAATCCACTAAAACCGTTATTGAGAGTCACTCACTCTGACTTAGTCTCATCTATAATCAAAACTCCAAAGCCTTGCTAGCACGTGAACACCTTCTCAAAGAAACATCCGGCTGACTTGCTTTTCCCTGTACATTACATCTACATGACCCCCGAGTCTTCTTAAAATTGAACATGAACCAATGAAGCCCAAATATAACACACATTCCTCCAATCCTTTGCTCAAACTACCACTGATGTTTTCTTTCCTTAGTCGTAATAACTCACCAGTGTGCCGATAGCCAGAAACCTCACAAGTAGATAATCATGCAATCCAATCATAGACGGTAGGGCTCTCCCACTTAGTTTGAAGCTACCATTACATAACTCTGGAACCCACCAAGACTCCTTGTCCCCCATTGACACAATCTCGCATAATCAACCCACCAAATTCCTCGAAATACTTATGTTACATATTTCATGAACATTCTGAATTACTAGCCACATTCACATATTCGACCTCTTACTGGATAGCTTGTAACAATTCTTTGTAGAAGCTCCATCAATACCACCCAACCGCTAACCTGATCATAGGAGATATCCCACCTGTGAAAATTCCATGCCGACATCCTCCAACAACACTGCATCGAGTACTATTACCACTAAACTGACAAATCATCCCGAGCCCCTGCTCGTTTACCAGTTGTACAAGTCCATTCACTCCCCGTTGATATCAACTAAAGGTGCAACGATACATTCCAATCCAAAGTCATGTTGCATCCTTCTTTATATTAAGCAACTCCCACCTATCGTATGCAATCCTCTTCAATATAGTAGCCAATATTCTAAATTAATCACTCTAAACTTTCCTCAAGACGTGTTGTTATCCTACCACGTAACCCATATGCTACCTTGCCACTCTCCCACTTTGGTCAAACCCTCTCCTTTAAGCAACTACTCGACTTCTGTTTCTCACACTTGGCCTTCTAGGAACTTAACCACCACAAGACACCTCCCACATGTCCTTCCTCATCCTCCGCTGCCCAGTTGTTTCCTTAACTCAAAATCTGTCTCTGTAGCACTTGAATGAATAGATCGCTACTAGCTTTAAACCTCTCCGAAGATCATCCTTCTCGAGCCATCAACACTAGGAACACCGATTCGATCCTGAACCACTGCACACCATGATTTCTAACAACTGCTTCCCCGACACCAATTCCTAACACCCCGCCGTGAAGGCGAGTTGAAGAAAACTATAACACCGGCGAACCTTAACGCATTTAACAAGGCGATGAAACCACATCATAATTGAGAACTCTACCGCGCTCGAAAATATCAAGCCTCATTACTCCATCAACCCCAAACCTGAACATTCATAGTACGATTACCTTTACTTTGCTGGGATTAAACGCCGAACCTCTACATCATGTACTGAGAAAAACCTTCTTTCAAGTCGTTCACTACGCCGACACATAAACGAGCACCCCACAATTACATCAGTTCCGCGAGATAATAACTCATGAACATCGTAGCAACCTGTGCATAGCCTCAAAACCATCAGAAATATAGCTACTGAGCTGAAATGACAGAACATCATTCTGCAAGGCAACGACAATAGTCCAATCAATTATGCATGGAGAAACATCCTGCACCGCATCTGTAGTACCATTACAATTCCTCAATTCCCGATTTATAACAAGCATTTCACGTCGCACAAGATTGAATAGGAAAGAAACAAAGGCATAAGCCTCAAAGGAATTAAATCGCACGATGAGAAATCAAGAAGGGAAGTGCTCCTAACAGCCCTGTAGCCTCTCGAAGATAGGTACAAATGTCTCCGTACCGATCTGCAAGACTCTACTAGACTTGCTTATGACTCGTGAGACCTAAGTGAACCTAGTGCTCTGATACCATGTTGTCACGATCCAAAATCCATTAAGGTCGTGATGGCGCCGGGCACCACTGTCAGGAAAGTCAACAATAAATACTAAATTGGGTTCTCATAATTTATTACTTTTAAAATCATATTTTCCTTTAATATACATAGTAAAGAATGGGGATTTACACAGTAAATAATAATATTTTTAACAAATTCAATACAGAACCACCCATAATCCTCCCAAAATTCGGTGTCACAAGTGCATGAGCATTTACTAGGATTATAAATTAAAATACAGCAGCTGTCCGGAATACAAATTAGACAGGAAATATATAAATAACTCTGAAGGAGACTCTACTGGTTGTGGATCGTAATATAGAATGCAGCTCACCTAAGTCTCCGCATTAACCACACATCTGTGCCCACAAGGCCGCTAGACATATACGTATCTGCACAAAAATGTACAGCAAGTGTAGCATGAGTACGTAAATAACGTGTACCCAGTAAGTATCAAGCCTAATCTCGAAGAGGTAGAGACGAGATGGTCGACTTTGACACTCACTAAGGGTCAATAATAATAATTGAAATAAAATATGGAATTATTTAAATCAACATGATTCATAGAGCTAACAATAATCTTATTTAACCAACAAAGATAATTAAATTCCTTCAAATGCAATAATTTATAATCTATTAATTATATTCACAAGCTGCAATTAAAATATCAAGGTATCGTGTAATTATTATTATTTTTAGGCACGATTTCTGCCGAGGTCATACGGCCCGATCCAGAGTGTCGTGTACACTGCCGAGGGACGTGCGACGCGATCCATAGATGCATCTATACTGCCAAGGCATTAGGCCCGCTCCACAAGAAAGGAGGATATTTTATTATGTACCTCCGGAATGAGAGTATTTATTATAAGATTAATTCGAGTAATTTAAACAGAAAATTAAGTATATAAGATTCCCATCTTTTACTATCTTTCCCTAATAATTCACAATATCTATTACAAATAATTTAATTAAATAAAAAATATAATTTAAACACGTAATTCATGATTTGAATCCTAAACTATTCGGATTTTAGCATAAATAGTAGCTACGTTCGGACTCTCGTCACCTCGTGCGTACGTAGCCCGCCACACTTAGCAACAACTATTAATTTAATCACCTATGGGGTAATTTTCCCCTCACAAGATTAGACAAGAGACTTACCTCGCTCCGAAGCTCCATAGCCCGCTCCAACGCCACTCTAATACCTCAAATCGATGCTTGTCGATCCAAAACTATGCAAACAATGTGCAAATTAATCAAAATGTATTATAATATCCATTGTTAATAAATTTCAACAAATTTCCAATTTCGCTCGAAAAGTTGGCAGTGGGACCCATATCTCGGAACCCGACGAAACTCACAAAATCCGATAACCCATTCACTTACGAGTTCAACCATACTAATTTCACTCAAACCCGACTCTGCATCGACATTCAAAGCTCAAGAATTCAGTTTTATGAATTTATAGAAATTTCCTTCGATTTTCCCTTGAAGATTTGATAATCACATACCAAAAATGAAGATTAATTTAACAAATATAATTACAAGGGAGTCAAGAACACTTACTCCAAGTTGTGTAAAAAAATTCCTCTCCAAAATCGCCCAAACCGAGTTCCAAAATTCGAAAATGACTAAAAATACCATCCTCATCTACGGACAAGAGGTCGTATCTGCGCTTCTCGTTTCTGCAAAATTCTTCCGCACCTGTGGCTTTTGCGGCTTCTGCGGCTAATGACCTCGCACCTGCGCCATCGCAGGTGCGCAAGCCCTTTCCGCTCCTGCGGTTCTCTGCAGCCTTGGCCCATTTCGCTTCTACGAACCATTCACCTCACCTGCGGCCCTCTTCACGCAGGTGCGGTTACACCAGATTTCCAGCTGCTTCAGCTCTTCCTCAAATTCCAAATTCGATCCGTTAATCGCCCGGAATCCCAAACGCACATCGATAACATTGAAATTCACTTCAACCCAAATTTTATGAAATTCTTCCAAAATGCCAACTTCCATAATAGGCACCGGAATGCTCCCGGGTCATCCAAAACCCCCTCCGGGCATACGCCCAAGTCCAAAATTATCATACGAACCTGTTTGAACCTTCAAATCCCGATTTCGAGATTGTTTGCTCAAAAATAATTCTTTAGTCAATTCCTCCAATTTAAGGCTTCCGAAATAATAATTATTTTTCCAAATCGACTCCGAACTTCCCGAAATTAAATTCCGACCATGCGTACAAGTCGTAATACCCGAAGTGAAGTTACTCATGGCCTCAAACCGCCGAATAACGTGCTGAGCTCAAAATGACCGGTCGGATCGTTACATGTATCTTATGACAAGGAACTTCTATGGTGAAGGGCTATTTGTTGCTAAGTATTTAAGTATTCTTCCTAATAATACTATAATAGTTGGTAGTATCATCTTTAGCGAAGTCAAAATTAAGATACGTTTTGCTTTCATCAGAGAACTTGACAATCAATATTTCATTTAACTTAACGACATATTGTGCTAGCTAAGATTATTTTTTTCATCATATGTTTTGCACAAAAGTTTATTTGATGATAGAAATATTTTTATTTATTAAGCAATGCGTTCATTTTTTTTCCATATAATTTATTCTTAAATATGTGTTCATTTTTTTCCATATAGTTTATTCTTAAATACTATAAGCAGTAAATAAAAACTTCTATATCGTTGATTGATTTGCAGTTTATAATTTGTTATTAGCCCCCGAATATTATTGAAAGCGAATTTGTTATTTAAGACAACCTAAACTTCAATATCCTAGCTCTATGATTGTATTGATATGCCTAAACTTTCTATACAAATATCATTATATATTTTATATTTTCTTTTTAAACTGAACAAAAAACTAAGTGAAAATAAAAATTTTAATCGCTATTTATGTTTTAGTATTAATTTTAAAACTCTTATTTCATTAAGAAGTCTACCAATAAAAAAATTATAATTATCTTTTAAGATTCTCATTGTATTCTAATTTCAAACAATAAGATAGCTTAAGAGAGTAGTCGATAATGATTGTTTTAGATAGTAAGTGCAACTAAGGCCATCTCCAACTCTTGCCTACATTTTCTCCTCCAAAATGGAGTAAAGTTACTCCAACTATTACTCCATTTTTTACTCCAAAAAAGAATATTCTATTTTATATTCTTCTCTTTCTTCAATATTATATTAATATTTTAATTTTAATTTTATTTGCTTATTTCTATTAAAGAAATTCTATCTTTTTTTTTTTTACATATTCATCACATATAATTTAATATAAAATTATTTTATACCATAAATTTTTAAATAATATAATTTGTAAGAAAATATTATAGATTATATGTATTAACGGATAATTCAAATAAAAGTGAAATAATCGAGATACAAGATAATTAAATATATATTACATTATGGTAAAATTCATATTAAATATTACATAAATATTCAACTTCCATCTCTTGTATGCTCCCATAAATGATCTATTAATGCATTACGAAGTGCAAAATGAGCATCTTTGTCCTTAATATTTTTGTGTCGAGCTAAAAATTGCTCAAATCGGTGATTTTCATCTACTACCATTTCTACCGTTGGAGGTGGACATTCCCAATCATCTTGAATTGGTGCATTAAGATCACGTTCATCCTCTATTATTAAGTTGTGCAGTATAATACATGTAGTTATTATATCATGTAACACTTCTTTTCTTCAAAAACGTGATGGTCCTGCAACAATTGTGAAACGAGCTTGCAAAACTCCGAATGCACGTTCAACATCTTTTCGACATGATTCTTGTTTCATCGCAAAATATTTCTTCTGTGGCGAATGTGGGTCACGATTAACTTACAATTTTACATAAAAATAATAAATGTACGAAAATTAATTTATCAAAATTATACACCAAAGTTAAGATGTAAAATTAATATTATAAAGATATTACATAAACATAATTAGGTATATATAAAGAGACAAATTAAAAGAGTTAAATAATAAAAATAATAATAAAATAAGGATGAATAGTAATGGAAGAGATGAATAGTGTCACTCCATATTTGAAGTAACACTATTCATCCTCCATTTTGGGGGCAAAAATGAGGGAGCATTAAAGCCCCATTATGGCAAAAAATGCCCCCATTATGGAGAAATGGGGGAGGGTTAGAGATGCCCTAATAGTAGTTTGTTTGGGAGTAAATAGTTATATTTCGAAGACAATAGCTGAACTTGATTTCTCTCTCTCTCTCTCTCTCTCTCTCTCTCTCTCTCTCTCTCTCTCTCTCTCTCTCTCTCTCTCTCTCTCTCTCTCTCTCACACACACACACACACACATATATATATATATATATATATATATATATATATATATATATATATATATATATATATATATATATAAGTGGACGGCGTGCCACACGATCCCATAATATCATATATAAGTGGACGGCGTGCCACACGATCCCATAATATCTATTAATATAAATAAATAAAAAACACTTGTGCATATATATTCCTAAAAACTTGTGCTTGGTTGTGAACTATTCTCCATAAAGAAATTTATATCAAAGCACAAGAAATTGAAAAATAAAATGTGTGTTTCGTCTTGTGCGTTTTCTTTCCATGTACTCTGTAACGATCCGACCGACCGTATTACTTTCTAGAATCCTGTTCCCCTAAGTAAGACTTTCCATACATACTTTTACTGTTTTATGAATTGCGGAGATGGTTGGTTCGGGATTTGGAAGGGTTCGGGTTGAAATCAGAACACTTGGTTCCTTAAGTTGGCCTTAAAAGGCTAAGTTTGACTTCGGTCAACATTTTGAGTAAACGATCTCAAAATCAGGATTTGGTGGTTTCAATAAGTTCGTATGATAATTTTGGACTTGGGCGTATGTTCGGATCGGGTTTTGGATGACTCGGGAGCGTATTGGAGCCTAATAGAGAAAGCTCATTCTTTGAAGGTTTTAGAAGTTCTATAAATTTGATTTGGAGCATATTTTGGTGATATCGAGGTCCAAATACAATTCCGAAATGGGGAATAGTTCCGTAATGTCATTTAAGACTTGCACGCAAAATTTGGTGTCATTCCGAGTAGTTCAAGTATGTTTTGGCGCATTGGGAGTAAATTGAAGAACTTGAAGTTCATAAGTTTGATTCAATTGGTTTTGCGGTGTGATTCTTAGTTTTAATGTTGTTTTGGGCATTCCGAGAGTTCAAGCGAGTCCGTTTTATGATTCCAAACTTGTTGGTATGTTTAGGCGGGGACCGGGGGCCCGAGTGTCAATCGGACGAGGCTCGGACCAAGTTGGAAATTGGGAGCAACATCTGAAGCTCCCAGCTGCTGTCATAATCTCACCTGCGCTTGGCCAGCTGCAGGTGCGAGCTCGCAAAAGCGGCCAAGGAAGGGTAGCCCAGGATCCAAAGGTGCGCCTCCAACCTTCACAGAAGCGTGTAACGACCCGACCGGTCATTTTAAGAATTATAGCCCTGATCCCCTATTTACTGCTTTCCCCGTATCTGTATCAGCTTATGTGACTTGCCGGGAGGTTTTATTTTTGGTTTCGGAGTATTTTAGGACACTTACTCCCTAAACGAAAGTTAAAGTCTTAGGATTTTGTCTGTAGTCAGAACTGTGTGAAGACTACTCCGGAATAGAGTTTCGTCGGTTCCGTAAGATCTGTTGGGTGATTTTGGACTTAGGGGCGTGTCCGGATTGTGTTTTGGAGGTCTGTAGCTCATTTAGGCTTGAAATGGCGAAAGTCGAAATTTTGGAGATTTTGACCGGTAGTGAACTTTTTGATATAGGAGCCGAAATCCGATTCCGGTAGTTGGAATAGGTCCGTAATGTTAATTATGACTTGTGTGCAAAATTTGAGGCCAATCAGACTTGATTTGATAGGTTTCGACGTCGGATGTAGAAGTTTAAAACTTTGAAGTTCATTAGGCTTGAATCGATGTGTAATTCATGGTTTAGCGTTGTTTAATGTGATTTAAGGGATTGACTAAGTTCGTATGGTATTATAGGACTGGTTGGTATGTTTGGTTGAGGTCCCGGGGGCCTCGGGTGTGTTTCAGATGCTTAACGGATTGAATTTGGACTTATGCAAATTGCTGAAGTTTCTGGTTTCTGGTGTTTCCACACCTGCTGTGGGGTTACCACAGGTGCGGACTAGCACATGCGAGAGGAGGATCGAAGATGCTGGCTGGAGGATTTTGGCCTGGGGTCGCAGGTGTGACATGAAGGCCGTAGGAGTGGAGTCGCTTCTGTTGAAGCTTGAACGCAGAAGCAGAGAGGCTTGGGAGGTTTGGGATCGCAGGAGCGGAAGGGTCTCCGCAGAAGCGAGATCGCAGGTGCGATCCTTGGTCCACAGAAGAGGAAACCCTGGCCATAAGTGGAATCCGCACATGCGATGGTTTTTCTGCAAGTGCGGCGTCGCAAGTGCGACTATAGGTCCGCAGATGCGGAAATGCTGGACAAAACACTTAAATGCAAGGGTTCGCAATTTTTGCTCATTTTAAACATTTTGAGCTCGGGTTTGGCGATTTCTTGAGAGCATTTTCGAGGGATTTCTTGAGGTAAGTCCTTTGTGCTTATTTTTGATCAATAATCTCGCTTCCTCATTTATTTTTCCACCTAGTTAGTGTGTATTTAAGGTGGAATTTGAGGGTTTGAGGCTAGGGATTTGAAGAATTTGATTTTGGGTTTTGAGTGGTCATTTGAGGTTGGATTTTGATAAAATTGGTATGGTTGGACTCGTGAGTGAATGGGCTTTTTGGATTTTGTGATTTTTTTCCGATTCTAAGACGTGGGCCCGAGTCAACTATTTAGGATGAATTTCGGAATTTTATTAAGTCTTGATTTCATTAATTAGATTAATTTCTTATAGCTGTATTTATGATATACAATTATTTTTGGCTAGACTTGGGCCATTCAGTGTCAGATAATCGAGGGAAAAGCATTGTTACAGATTGATTTGAGCTTGGTTCGATGTAAGTGGCTTGCCTAACTTTGTGTGGGGGAAATCCCCTTAGGATTTGGTGTTGTTATGATATGTGAGCGTCGTGTACGCGAGGTGACGAGTGCGTACACGGGCTATTTGTGGAAAAACCTGATTTTTATTGAGTAATAGCCTATTTTCATCGTATCTGAGTATACTAGCATGTGTAGTTATCCCCCTGTACTGCATATTTACTTTGGGACTACGAGGTGTTTACTCAGGAGATCCCCTTGTACTGCATAATTACTTTGAGATTACGATGCGGTTCCTCGGGAGTTTTCCCTGCACATTTACTTTTGAGACTACTTAGGTGGTTCCTCGGGAATTCTCCCTGCATATTTACTTTTGAGACTACGAGGTGGTACCTCGGGAGTTCTCCCTGTATATTTACTTATGGGACTACGAGACGGTATCTCAGGAGCGCCCCTGTTGTTATATCATTGTGCGGTGTTGTTATTGCTTTGTGAATACTTGTTGTTGTCTTTTCCGTTTTTACTTCATATTTATTATAGCATCTGTCTTATTATTATATATCAGTAGGGCTCGGACCTGACCTCGTCACTACTCTATCGAGGTTAGGCTTGGCACTTACTGGGTACCGTTGTGTACTCATGCTACTCTTTTGCACATATTTTGTGTGCAGATCCAGGTACTTCTTATCAGCCCCGCTACTAGCTGAGAGTGCTTGCTGCTGTACGGAGACTTTAAGGTATATCTGCCGTGTCCGCAGACCTCGGAGTCCCCCTCTATTCTCTTCTATGTCATATATTTTCCGTATTTCTTTTATCAGACTTGTGTATAGAGATTCTAGTTTCCTTCTGTAGCTTGTGACTTATGATGTTTCGGATTTTGGGAAACTATATATGTCTAGTGTTTTGGTTATTGTATATGCCGAGCCGCATTATTATTGGTTATTCAGTATCTAATGCAGTTAGTTGTTTAGTTTTGCTTCCATTATTATTTTTTCCCGCAATTTATTAGGCTTACCTAGTCGTAGAGATTAGGTGTCATCACGACGTTATACAGAGGGAGTTTGGGTCGTGACAAGTTGGTATCAGAGCTCTAGGTTCACAAGTGTCGTGAGTCACAAGCCAGTTTATTAGAGTCTCGCGGATTGGTACAGAAACATCTGTACTTATCTTCAGGAGGCTGTGAAACTGTTAGAAAAAAATTAAACTTATTTGATTCCTTGTCATACGAAATTGTTGACTTCGAAATTCTAAACTTCTGCATTCTATTCTCTCACAGATGGTGAGGACACGTACATGCAGATCTGATGACCAGGTACCCATGCCCCCTACTTGAGCCGCAAGAGGTCTGGGAAGGGGTAGAGGCAGAGGAAGTCCATGTGGTGCAGCCAGAGCACTCGCACGAGCCGCTACAGAGAAGCCCCAGTAGCTCCAGCTGGAGGGAAGACACCTAAGGCACCTGTTGCTGCACCAGCTCTCCAGGAGACCCTAGCTCAGTTTTTGAGCATGTTCAACACCTTAGCTCAGGCTGGATTGATTCTACTTGCTCCTGCCACATCTCAGGCCGGGGGAGGAGCACAGACTCCCGTCGCCGATACTCCAGAGCAGCGGGTTCAGGCCGACTAGGTTCCAGAGATTATACTGATGCAACCGGTATCTCCGGTTCAGCACGAGACTAGGACATCCGCTTCTAAGGCAGAGCAGCTCAGACTTGAGAGGTAAAAGAAGTACCACCCACCTACCTTCAGCGGATTTGCTACAAATGATGCGCAAGGTTTTCTAGAGGAGTGTCATTGTATTCTCCGTACTATGGGCGTAGCGGAGGCAAGTGGGGTTTCTTTTACCACCTTCCAGCTTAGAGGAGAAGCCTATTAGTGGTGGTGTGCTTATGAGTTGAGTAGTCCAGATGAGGCAGCTTCACTTACATGGACTCAGTTCTCGGATATATTTTTGAGAGAGTATGTCCCTCAGAGCCTCAGGAACTCATGGCGCGCGGAGTTTGAGCAGCTGCACCAGGGTGCTATGACTGTGTCAGAGTATGCAGTCCGCTTCAGTAATTTGGCCCGACATGCACCGGCCTTCGTTGCCATAGTTCGAGAGAGGGTTCAACGGCTTATTGAGGGACTCCACCCCAGTATCTGGATTAGTATGTCCAGGGAGTTGGAGATGGATATTTCTTATCAGCAAGTTGTGAGTATCGCCAGGAGATTGGAGGGCATGCTTTCCCGGGATAGAGAGAAGAGAGAGGCCAAGAGGTTTCGAGAGACTGGTTCTTATTCTTGTGCTCGTGCCCTAACAGCTCGCCACAGTAGGGATTATGTGAGTCACCCAATTCATTCAGCACTTCCAGCCGCCAGTGGTATTCCGGTCCCTTCTAGGCCCCAAGAGCCTTATTATGCACTGCCAGTATCGAGTGCACCTCCTGAATGGGGTGCTTTTAGCGGTCAGTCCAGCAGACCTCGCCCGAGCCAGTCACATCAGCCACGTTCTCTGAGGGCTCGTTTTGAGTGTGGCGACACTCGCCATATCGTGAGGGATTGCCCCAGACTTAGGATGGGTGCACCTCCACAGACTTCTCAGCCATCGCGTGCTCCACCGGGTCCTCAGGCTACGATTTCAGCACCAGCTACCACCCCACCTACTCAGTCAGCTCGAGGTGGAGGTCGGTGAGGTCGCCCTAGAGGGGGAGGCCAGGCTAGATATTATGCTCTTCTTGCTTGTATAGAGGCAGTTTCTTCCGACTTTATCATTACAGGTATTGTTCTAGTCTGTCATAGAGACACGTCGGTCCTATTTGATCCAGGCTCTACATATTCCTATGTGTCCTCTTATTTTGCCCCGTATTTAGGCATATCTCGGGATTCTTTGAGTTCCCTCGTTTATGTGTCTACTCCTGTGGGAGATTTTTTCTTGTTGTGGACCACGTGTATCGGTTGTGTTTGATTGCTCTTAGTGGTTTTGAGACCAGAGCCAATTTATTATTGCTCAGTATGGTAGACTTTGATGTTATCTTGGGCATGGACTAGTTGTCGCCCTATTATGCTATTCTTGATTGTCATACTAAGACTGTGACGCTGGCTATGCCAGGATTACCGCGATTAGAGTGGAGAGGTACCTTAGAGTATACTTCCAGCAGAGTTATTTCATTTCTTAAAGCTCAACGAATGGTTAATAAGGGGTGTGACGTGTATCTAGCTTATGTGAGAGATGTCAGTATTTAACCCCTACAGTTGAGTCAGTTCCAGTAGTGAGGGACTTTCCAGATGTGTTTCCAATTGATCTTCCGAGCATGCCGCCCGACAAGGATATTGATTTTGGCATTGATTTGTTGTCGGGCACTCAACCCATCTCTATTCCTCCGTATCGTATGGCTCCTCCTGAGTTGAAGAAGTTGAAGGAGCAGTAATATGAGTTGCTTGATAAGGGATTCATTCGGCCCAGTGTGTCACCTTGGGGTGCTCTTGTCTTGTTTGTGCAGAAGAAGAATGGTTCTATGCGTATGTGCATTGATTATCGCCAGCTGAATAAAGTTACAGTGAAGAACAGGTATCCATTTCCTCGTATTGATGACTTATTTGATTAGTTACAGGGTGCCAGAGTGTTTTCCAAGATTGACTTACGTTCAGACTATTATCAGTTGAAGATCCGGGAGCCAAATATCCCGAAAACTACTTTCAAAACTCGGTATGGTCACTACGAGTTTCTTGTGATGTCTTTTGGGCTGACCAATGCACCCGCAACTTTTTTGCACTTGATGCACAGTGTGTTCCGGCCCTACCTTGACTCATTCGTTATTGTGTTTATTGATGACATTCTGGTGTACTCCCGGACTCAGGAGGATCATGAGCAGCACCTGATGACTGTGCTTCAAACCTTGAGAGAAAAGAGGTTATATGCAAAATTATCAAAATGTGAGTTTTGGATAGACTTAGTGGCATTCTTGGGTCATATAGTATCGAGTGATGGGATTCAGGTGGATCCGAAGAAGATTGAAGCAGTACAGAGTTGGTCCATACCGTCCTCAGCTATGGAGATCCTTCTTGGTTTGGCGGGGTATTACTGTCGATTTGTAGAGAGTTTCTCATCTTTTGCAGCACATATGACCAGGCTGACCCAGAAGGGTGCTCCGTTCAGGTGGACAGAAGAGTGTGAGGAGAGATTTCATAAGCTCAAGACAGCTTTGACTACAACCCTAGTATTGGTATTGCCTACAGGTTCAGGATCTTGAACTGTATAATGTGATGCATCGTGGATTGGTCTCGGTGCGGTGTTGATGCAGGACTGTAGGGTGATTGCCTACGTGTCCAAACAGGTGAAGGTTCATGAAAAGAACTACCCTGTCCATAACCTTGAGTTAGCAGCTATTGTTCATGCCTTGAAGATTTGGCGGCACTATTTGTACGGTGTTCCTTATGAGATCTACACCGATCACTGGAGTTTGCAGCTTCTGTTCAAGCAGAAGGATCTTAATTTGCATCAGAGTAGGTGGTTAGAGTTGCTTAAGATGATATCACCATTTTGTACCACCCTGGGAAGGCCAATGTGGTGGACAATGCTTTGAGTCACCAGGCAGAGAGTTTGGGGAGCTTAGCATATCTACCTGCAACAGAGAGGCCCATGGCGTTGGATGTTCAGGCCTTAGCCAGCCAGTTTGTGAGATTGGATATTTTTGAGCCGAGTCGAGTATTGGATTATGTGGTCTCTCGGTCTTCTCTTTATGATCGTATCAGGGAGCGTCAGTATGATGACCCCAATCTGCTCATCCTTTAGGCAGAATATATAGATGGATTGCGTGAGTTGATTATCCAGGAGGCTCACAGTTCGCGGTACTCCATTCATCCGGGTGCCGTGAAGATGTATCAGGACGTTAGGCAGCATTACTGGTGGAGGAGGATGAAGAAGGACATAGTGGAGTTTGTGGCTTGGTGTCTAAATTGTCAGCAGGTTAAGTATGAGAATCAACGACCAGGTGGATTGCTTTAGAAGATAGAGACTCCGGAGTGGAAATGAGAGCGGATCACTATGGATTTCGTTGTTGGGCTCCCACAGACTCAGCGAAAGTTTGACGCAGTTTGGGTGATTGTGGATAGGCTGACCAAGTCAGCTTATTTCATTCCTGTGATGACTACCTATTCTTCTGAGCAGTTGGCTCGAATTTATATATGCGAGATTGTCAGGCTTCATGGCATACCGGTATCTATCATCTCTGACTGGGGTACACAGTTTACATCATGATTCTGGAGGGCTGTACAACAGGAGTTGGGTACTCGGGTTGAGCTGAGCACAACATTTCACCCTCAGACGGATGGACAGTCCGAGCACACTATTCAAACACTAGAGGATATGCTTCGTGTGTGATTGATTGATTTTGGGGGTGCTTGGGATCAGTTCTTGCCACTTGCGGAGTTTGTCTACAACAACAGTTATCAGTCGAGCATTTAGATGGCACCGTACGAGGCTCTGTATGGTAGGCGGTGTCGGTCTCCAGTGGGTTGGTTCGAGCCGGACGAGGCTAGATTATTGAGTACAGACTTGGTTCAGGATGCCTTGGATAAGGTTAAGGTAATTCAAGATCGACTTCGCACAGCCCAGTCCAGACAGAAGAGTTATACGGACCGAAAGGTTCACGATGTTGCATTCATGGTTGGAGAGCGGGTCTTGCTCCGGGTTTCACCTATGAAGGGCGTTATGAGGTTCGGGAAGAAGGGCAAGCTGAGCCCAAGGTTTATCGGCCCATTTGAGGTGTTGTAGTGAGTTGGGGAGGTTGCTTATGAGCTTTCCTTACCTCCCTGTTTAGCAGGAGTCCATCCGGTATTCCATGTTTCTATGCTCCAGAAGTATCACGGCGATGCGACTCATGTTTAGGATTTCGTCTCAGCCCAATTGGACAAAGATCTATCTTATGTTGAGGAGCCAATGGCTATTTTGGATAGACGGGTTCGAAAGCTGAGGTCAAAGAACATTACTTCCGTGAAGGTTCAGTGGAGGGGTCAGCCGGTCGAGGAGGAGACCTGAGAGAGCGAGAAGGTTATGCGCAGCCGTTATCCTCATATTTTCACCACTTCAGGTATGTCTCTATACTCGTTCGAGGACGAATGATTATTTTAAGAGGGGGAGGATGTAATGACCCGGCCGGTCGTTTTGAGAGTTATAGCCCTGATCCCCTATTTACTGCTTTCCTCGTATCTGTTTCAGCTTATGTGACTTGCCGGAGGTTTGTTTTTGTTTTCGAAGTGTTTTGGGACACTTAGTCCCTAAACAGAAGTTAAAGTCTTAGGATTTTGTCCGTAGTCGGAACTGTGTGAAGACGACTCCGAAATGGAGTTTCGTTAGTTCCATTAGCTCAGTTGGGTGATTTTGGACTTAGGGGCATGTCCGGATTGTGTTTTGGAGGTCTGTAGCTCATTTAGGCTTGAAATGGCGAAAGCCGAATTTTTGGAGATTTTGATCGGTAGAGGACTTTTTGACATCGGGGTTGGAATCTGATTCTGGAAGTTGGAATAGGTCCGTAATGTCAATTATGACTTGTGAGCAAAATTTGAGGTCAATCGGACTTGATTTGATAGGTTTCGGCATCGGATGTAGAAGTTTGAAATTTTGAAGTTTATTAGGCTTGAATCGATGTGTAATTATTGTTTTAGCATTGTTTAATGTGATTTAAGGGCTCGACTAAGTTTGTATGGTGTTATAGGACTGGTTGGTATGTTTGGTTGAGGTCCCGAGGACCTCAGGTGCTTAACGGATTGAATTTGGACTTATGCAAATTGCTGAATTCTGGTTTCTGGTGTTTTCGCACCTGCGGTGGGGTGACCGCAGGTGCGGACTCGCATGTGCGAGAGGAGGATCGCAGATGTGGGCTAGAGGAGTTTGGCCTGGGGTCGCAGGTGCAACATGAAAGCCGCAGGAGCGGAGTCTCTTCTGCGGACGCTTGAACGCAGAAGCGGAGAGGCTTGGGAGGTTTGGGATCGCAGGAGCGGAAGGGTCTCCACAGAAGCGAGATCGCAGGTGCGATCCTTGGTCCGCAGAAGCGGAAACTCTGGCCATAAGTGGAATCCGCACCTGCGATGGGTTTTCCGCAGGTGCGGAGTCGCAGGTGCGGAGTCGCAGGTGCGACTAGAGGTCCGCAGATGCGGAAATGCTGGACAGAACAGTTAAATGCAAGGGTTCGCGATTTTTGCTCATTTTAAACATTTTTAGCTCGGGTTTGGCGATTTCTTGAGAGCATTTTCGAGGGATTTCTTGAGGTAAGTCCCTTGTGCTTATTTTTGATCAATAATCTCGCTTCCCCATTTATTGTTCCACCTAGTTAGTGTGTATTTAAGGTGGAATTTGGGGGTTTGAGGCTAGGGATTTGAAGAGTTTGATTTTGGGCTTTGAGTGGTCATTTGAGGTCGGATTTTGATAAAATTGATATGGTTGGACTCGTGAGTTAATGGGCTTTCGGATTTTGTGATTTATAATTCCGAGACGTGGGCCCGAGTCGACCTTTTAGGATGAATTTCGGAATTTTTGTTAAAGTCTTGATTTTATTAATTAGATTAATTTCTTATAGTTGTATTTATGATATGCAATTGTTTTTGGATAGACTTGGTCGATTCGGAGTCAGATAATCGAGGGAAAAACATTGTTACGGATTGATTTGAGCTTGGTTCGAGGCAAGTAGCTTGCCTAACTTTGTGTGGGGGAAATCCCCTTAGGATTTGGTGTTGTTATGATATGTGAGCACCGTGTACGCGAGGTGACGAGTGCGTATGTATGGTACTTGTGGAAAACCTGATTTTTATTGAGTAATAGCCTGTTTCCATCTTATCTGAGTATACTAGCATGTGTAGTTATCATGTTTGCCTAGAATAGCATGTCTGCGTGTCCTAATTGCCTATTTTAAATCTTTGTAGCATGTTTAGTAAGTCCTATTTCTTTCTTGAATTGTACTTAGCCTAAATTATAGGTTTTCTTGTTGTAACTGTTATATTCATTTGTTTGAGTTGCGTATTTATTTTGGGACTACAGGACGGTATCCCGGGAGATCATCCTGTACTACATATTTACTGTGGGACTACGAGACGTTTACTAGGGAGATCCCCCTGTATTGCATATTTACTTTGAGACTACGAGGCGGTTCCTCGGGAGTTCTCCCTGCACATTTACTTTTGAGACTACGAGGCGATTCCTCGGGAGTTCTCCCTGTATATTTACTTTTGGGACTACGAGACGGTATCTCGGGAGTGCCCTTGTTATTATATCATTATGCGGTGTTGTTATTGCTTTATGAATATTTGATGTTGTCTTCTCCGTTTTTACTTCATGTTTATTATAGCATCTGTCTTATTATTTTATACCAGTTGGGCCCGAACCTGACCTCGTCACTACTCTACCGAGGTTAGGCTTGGCACTTACTGGGTATCGTTGTAGTATACTCATGCTACTCTTCTGCACATGTTTTGTGTGTAGATCAAGGTACTTCTTATCAGCCCCGCTACTAGCTGAGAGTGCTTGTTGCTGTACAAAGATTTCAAGGTATATCTGCCACGTCCGCAGACCTCGGAGTCCCCCCTCTATTCTCTTCTATGTCATCTACTTTCCGTATTTCTTTTATCAGACTCTGGTGTATAGAGATTCCAGTTTCCTTATGTAGCTTGTGACTTATGATATTCCGGGTTTTGGGAAACTGTGTATGTCTAGTGTTTTGGTTATTGTATATACGGAGCAGCATTATTATTGGTTATTCAGTATCTAATGCAGTTAGTTGTTTAGTTTTGCTTCTATTATTGTTATTTTCTGCAATTTGTTAGGCTTACCTAGTCTTAGAGACTAGGTGTCGTCACGACGTTATACGGGGGAAGTTTGGGTCGTGGCAAAGCGGGACCATAGAAGCGGAACCCCATCCGCAGAAGTGGATCCTGCCTACTTGGGCACTTCCGCAGAAGCGGAATTTTGTCCACAGAAGTGACAACGCAGGTGCGGCCCTGCGACCATTATTGGGACTTAGTCATTTTGGCTTATTTATTTCCATTATTGGGCGATATTTGGAGCTCTTGAGAGGGGATTTCACGTAGCACTTTGAGGTATGTAATTTCTATACAATATGTCTTAAATACATAGTTTATGGGTAGATTATAACATGTAAATTAGTAAAAATTATGGATTCAGGTGAAAACCTAGGTTTTTGATAAAAATGAGATTTAATCATGAAATTCATTATGGAATCTAGTAAAAATCATATATTTGAGTTCATGAGGTTATGAGTAATAACTTACTTCAAAAATTTCCGGAATCCGGGCACGTGGGCTCGGGGTGAATTTTAGCAATTCTGCAAATAGGCTTGGGAAATCACTTTGATAGTTGGGATATGAAATTTTAAGCGTGTATTAATTATTTTAAATAAAATTTGATGAGTTGCGAGTCATTTGGCGCAAAATTGAGGGTTTGAGCACAATCTTTGACCAGAAAGTAGGCTTTGAGATAAGGTAAGTCTCTTTTCTGACTCTGTAAGAGGGAATTATCCCCATAGGTGAATTGATTAACATGTGTTTCTATTTGTGAGGGCTACGTACGCACGAGGTGACGAGAGTCCATATGTAGCTACTAATTATGCTATTGTCCGGGTAGTCTAAGACCCATATCATGCTATACTTGAGATGTTTGCACCCTTAAATGTTAATTTAATTGCTTAAGTTAGATTGGAAACTTATGAAGGAAATTTTTAAAAGGTTAAATTTAACTTACTTGAAGTTGTGAATGGAACACTTGGCTGTTATTGAGAATTTGTGTTTCTTTAAAGGATTTTTTTTTGTGGAGCGGGCCGAACGCCTCGGTAGCATATAAATGCATCTATGGTTCGAGCCGTTCGACCCTCGGCAGTGCACAATTTAAATATTTATATTGGATCGGGCCGTACAACCTCGATATAATTTGCGCATGATACATCTTTGGAATCATTTATAATTGATATTGCTTTATTGGCTTGAGAGATAAATTGTTAAATGATGAAAATAAGATTTGGGACTTAGTACTTGTGAAAGAATTATTTATTATTTCTTGTTATTGAGTTTTCAGTATTTTTCACGAAATCCATGCTTATTTGTAAATTTTGGCATAGTATTTTTAGCCCATAGTAAGTGTCAAAGTCGACCCCTCGTCACTACTTCTACGAGGTTAGACTGGATACTTACTGGGTACATATGGTTTATGTACTCACGTTACACTTCTGCACTTGATGTGCAGGATCTGAGGCAAGTGCATCTAGTTATCAGTCCGACGCGCATACTTGATTTTTGGTCCGAGACCACACGGTGAGCTGCCCTTCCGAGTCGTTCAGCAGCAACCAGAGTCTCTTTTTAATTTCTTTTCCTTCTATTATATTTCAAACAGTGGAGTAGAGATATTTTGTATATTCTACTAGTAGCCCACACACTTGTGATACCAGATCTTGGCACACGCTAGTAGACTTATCATTTTGGATTTATTTTTATGATTACGATTTTCACTCAGTTGCTTTCGTTTAATTATTTTACATCTGTAAATTCCTAAATCTTTCAACAATGAGGAATGTTATCCACCTAGAAACTTATTAGAATCGGGAAACCACTAGATTGATCAGTGTTGGCTTGCCTAACAACGGTGTTGGGTGCCATCACGACCTATAATGGAATTAGGTCATGACATACTCAAATTCTAATTTAGTTGTATACTTTGACTCTTTAATGAAGCCCATAAGTTAAAAGTTAAATTACTAAAAAAAATCTTTCTTAAAAAAACCTAATTAGTCTATTAATATAAATAAATAAAAAAAACCTTGTGCATATATATTCCTAACCAATGCTTGGTGTAACGACCCGACTTATCGTTTTGAGAATTTATATTCTATTCAGTGACTTAAGGTCCCGAGCAACTTCGTAATATGTATTATGACCCACGCGTGAGGTCGAGTTTGGTTTTCGGAAGATTCAGAATTTAATTGAAAGAACAATTCTCATTTATAAAGCTTGAATTTCTAACCGGAGATTTGACTTTTGAGCAAACGACTCCGGAATGGAATTTTGATGATTTCAATAGCTTTGTATGGTTATTTCGGACTTCGGCGTATGTCTGAATTTGGATGTCCGTACGACAATTCGACTCATTTTGGCGAAAGTTGAAAAATAAAAGATTTTAGAAAGTTTGACCGAGGAGTTGACTTTTCGATATCGGGGTCGGAATCCAATTTTGAATCCGTTATGTCATTTATGACTTGTGTGTAAAATTTGAGGTCAATCGGACTCGATTTGATAGGTTTCGGCATCGAATGTAAAAGTTAAAATTTGTTAGTTTTATTAGGATTGAATTGGAGTATGATTCGTGTTTTTAGCATTGTTTGATGTGATTTGAGGGCTCGACTAAGTCCGTAATATGTTTTGGGACTTGTTGGTATATTCGGACGGGGTCCCAAGGGGCTCGGGTGAGTTTCGGAGTGGTTTCGGACCATTTCTAGGCCATTTTTAACTGCTGTTGTTTTGCTACAGCAGTGTGCATCGCAGAAAATTTTGTTGCACAGAGTTGACTTTGAATGCTTATATCTCGTAATCTGCAAGGAATTTAGAGATGATTCAAAAATAAAAGTTGTAGCCCTTTGAGTTAGTTTCCAGAAATATAAACCATTCACTATTTGGATATTTGTATAGAAAGTTATGATCGACTAATCGAAGCCTGGTACTGCAGTTGTTTTGCCTGGCACTGTGCATCACAGAAATTTCGGTTGCATAGAACTGCCTTTGGAAGCTTATATATCGTAAGCTATAAGGAATTTGGCAATGATCCAAAATTAAAAGTTGTAGCCCTTTGTATATAGTTTTCAAAAATTTAAACCGTTTGGCAGTTGGAGTTGGGTACAAAGAGTTATGGTTGATATACTACAAGCTTTCTGGGAAGAGTTTTGTGAAGAGTTTGGTATTTTGAGCATAAGCATGTAATGATCCAAAGGTCCATTTTTAGTTCTAGAGATCGAAATTTAATTTTGAAACTTTCAGGAGTTTGATAATGAATTATAGGAATGATCTGGAATGTTTGGTCTAATTTCATCAAGTCGCGATTGGGGTTTTAGCACGAAACATGAGTTAATTATTTAACGATCAAAATTGGTATTGCATTGAGAAAATGAGCTTCGAATTGAGTTTAAATTGAACGACTAGGTTCGTATTATTATTTGTGACTCATAGGAACAAGAATCGTCGAATTCTGAGTTCGTATGATGGACTTAGAGCCTTTTTCGTGAAAAATAAACTGTTGGTGTAAACAGTTCTAGTGCGCACCTTTAGCGACTAGATTTGGCACTTTTAACGACGGGAAAGGGGCTTTTAGCGACCAGATTAGTGTCATGACCCAAAATCCATTTAGGGTCGTGATGGCGCCTAATACTGCTGTCATGCAAGCCTACAATTAAATGATTTACTTCATTGCTCATCTAGTATTTTTGAAATCATGATTTTTCTTCAATTAAATAGTAAGGAATACAATTTACAGAGTAAATGACAATATTCTTACAACTTTAATACATGACAACCCAAAAGCATCCCCAAAACCCAGTGTCACAAGTGCATGAGCATTAACTAGGAAGTATGATAAAATACAACATCTGCCTAGAATACAAAATTAGACAGGGAAAATGTAAAATAACTCGGATAGAGACTCTGTGCATGCTGCGGACTCGTAACGTGGAATGCAGCTCACCTGAATCCCTGCAATAATCGTGCCTCTACGCCCATAGGGTCACTAGACATAAGTACACCTGCACAAAAGAATGTGCAGCAAGTATTGTATGAGTACGTAAATCAACGCGTACCCAGTAAGTATCCAGTCTAACCTCGAAGAAGTAGTGATGAGGGGTTGACTCCGACACTTACTATGGGCTAACAATAAAGTATCGATAATATAATTAAGCATGGATTGTATAGAACGGTTGTAAACTCAATAACATGAAGTAAGTAAACAATTCTTTTGTTAATAAAAAATTTCAAAATTTATTTTCATCATTTAACATTTTGTATCTCAGGCCAATGAAGCAATATCAATTATTATAAATTCCAAAGCAACCAATTCAATCATCCGTAAATCATGCCGAGGTCGTACGGCCCGATCCAACCTAAATATTTAAATTGTGCACTACCGAGGGTCAAACAACGCGAACCATAGAAGCATCTATCTGCTACCAAGGTGTTCGGACCGCTCCACAAAAGAGAAAACACATTAAACAACCAATTCAAGATTTATTAAGGGGATAATATTCCAAGAATTACCAATTCTCATTTAAACGTCAAGTAAATAAAGTTTAACCTTTTTAAAATTCCTTTATCGAGTTTCTAAATATTTTAAACAATTAAATTAACAAGTAGGGCGCAAACCTCGCAAGTACAATATTATATGGCACTACTAAAAAATCATATTTTAGCGACGGGCAAATTCTGTAGCTAAACAGAAAAATTTGTCACTAATCTCATTTAGCGATAGATTAACGATGGATTATCAAGAAATTCTGCTAGCTACAAGCATTTTAGCCACATATTAGCGACGACGTTTGTAGTTAATTCCAGGTTTTTTTTGTAGTGTGGGTCCTCGACTACCCGGACATAAGCATAATAATAGCTACGCATGGACTCTCGTCACCTCGTGCGTACGTAGCCCCCACAAATAGAAGCGCATAATAATTTGATTCACCTATGGGGTTAATTCCCTCTTACAAAGTTAGAAAGGAGACTTACCTCGCTCTGAAGTTCCATAACCGGCTCCAAAAACCTTTCCAACAACTCTAACCGAAGCCCAACGCTCCAAAACTAGTCAATAAATGTGCAAATTCATAAATATATACTCTAATGCTCATTCTAATCCAATCTATAACAATTTCCAACTCCGCTCGAAAAGTCGATAAAAATCACCCTCGGGCCCACGTGCCCGGATTCCAAAAATTTTTGAAGATAAATATTATCCATAACCCCACGAACTCAAATATATAATTTATTCCAAATTCCATGTCCAATTTCGTGGTCAAAATCCAAAAATATAAATTTCTAGGTTTTCCTTCAAAATTCCAAATTTATGCGAATTTTCATGCTTGAATCCATATAAAAACCATGTATTTATCTTGCAATGGATGGGAATAACTTACCTTGGCATAGAAGATAAAAAACCCCCCACTTAAAACTCTCCAAAAATCGCCCAACCAAGAGAGAATGGAAGAAAATGGGCCAAATCCCCATTCTTAAAGAAACACACTTCCCAACGACCTCTTGCACCTGCGGTCACTTGACCGCTTCTGCTGTCCCGGAGGTGCGGCCAAAATACCGCTACTGTGGTCCTCCTTCAGGCCCCTCAACTCCGCATCTGCGCTTTTGCGCCTTCGCTTCTTCGGCTCCACGTGCGCAGGTGCGGTCCCGCTTCTGCGGAACTCGACCGCATTTGCGGTCCCAACCTTCCCCAGACAGAACCGCTCCTATGACTCTCATGGTCACTTCTGCGGCTCCGCACCTGCGGCCATAACCTCGCAGGTGAGGTTACACCAGAAGATAGCAGCCTCATCACATCTTCCAAGTCTAAATTCGATCCGTTAACCATCCGGAATCCACCCGAGGCCCTCTGGACCTCAACCAAATATACCAACTCATCCCAAAACACATTACGAACTTAGTCGAGCCCTCAAATCATGCCAAACAACATCAAAACTACTAATCACCAATAATTCAAACTTAATGAACTTTGAAGCTTCAAACTTCTACAATCGATGTCGAGACCTATCAAATCACGTCCGATTGATCTCAGATTTTGCACACAAGTCATAATTGACATTACGGACCTACTCCAACTTTCGGAATTAGAATCCGACTCCGATATCAAAAAGTTCACTCCCGGTCAAACTCTTCAAATTTCTAACTTTCGCCAAATGACCCCAAAATAAACTACGGACCTCCAAATCCACATCCGGACGCGCTCCCATTACCAGAATCATCATATAGAGCTATTCTTAGACTTGAAATCTCAAACGGATATCGATAACATTGAAATGCACTTCAACCCAAATTTATAAAATCATTCCAAAATGCCAACCTCTACAATATGCGCTGAAATGCTCCCGGGTCATCCAAAACCCGATCCAGACATACGCCCAAGTCCAAAATCATTATAAGATCCTGTTGGGACCTTCAAATCCCAATTCCGAGGTCGTTTACTCAAAATTTACACCTTAGTCAATTTCTCCAACTTAAAGCTTCCGAAATGAGAATTTTCTTTCCAAATTAACTCCGAATTTTCTGAAATTCAATTCCGACCACACGTACAAGTCATAATACTTGAAGTGAAGCTGCTCATAGCCTCAAACCACTGAACGACACGCTAGAGCTCAAAACAACCGGTCAAGTCGTTACAATTAGTGTTTTTATTGGGCATAACCTTTAGGACCAAAATGGTCATTTCCTTCATTATGTTTTGGAGCACGGTTCTTGGGCGATTTTGAGGATTTCTTCATGGCTTCGACTGCGATAGGTGTTCTACATTCGAAAGTGATTATATTTCATAAATCCATGGTTATATTTATTGTTTAATTCGAGTTTTAATGGAAGAAATTTGAATTTTTATAAAATCTTTCAAAAATGAAAATTTTAGATTTGGAGGTAGATTCGTTATCGGAATTTGATAAAATTGGTATGGTTGAACTCATATCGAAATGGGTGTTTGGATTTTATAAAATTTCTGTCAGGTTCCGAGAGGCAAGCCCCGCGTTGACTTTGGTTGACTTTTTAATGTAAAATTTTAAGTTGACGTTTTATTATCCGGAATTATTTTCGATGAATTTTAATGAAGTTATACAATAAATTTGGATAGATTTGAGCTGTCCGGAGGTCAACTCAAGAAAGAAGGCTATTTTGGGATATCAGCCTAACTTCAAAAAGGTAGTATCTTGTCTAACCTTGAGTGGGAAAAATATCCCTTAGGCATTGAGTCTTATGTGGAAATTGTGTAATTGAAACCATTTACGCGAGGTCACGAGTATGTATTTAGTTTATATGTGCAAATTACATTGGTTGAAATTCGTAGATGCCCTTATATATTAAATTGAAAAATTATTGGAACATAGTAAATCCTTTATTTGTCATTCTTCATTCCTTGTTTGCCGGGATTGTTTTTATATGATAATTTGGTGTGATTTTCACTTTGATTTTTATGTGAAATACCGTGGTTAGTCGGGTTGACATTTTTTGAAAATAATTTCATTATGAATTACTTATCTGCAAATAATTATTAAATAAGTTTAAAAGGAGGCACTAATCCATTTGCCAAAAATTTGGATTTAAGAAGGCGTTGTTCCTTGATGAATTACTTTTCAGTTCATGTTGTTGAAATTGGTATTGAGTTATAAAGAGCGTAAATTATATTGAGGCAAAGTGTTAAATTGTGAAATATTATTCTGTGTAGTTGTTCACTCTCGGATATTTTGTTAAGATTTTGTGCACATTATGGTTGAGCCATGGTCTCCTTATTATGGAAAATAATGTATTGTTGATTTCTGTGGCAAGTTGTAATATTTGAGCACTTGAGGTGCAATATTGACACGTGATATTGTTGGGAGGTTTGTTTGGGTGTTTGCACGAGGTTTCTGTCGTGCTACTGTTACTATTGATATATGCACATGCGGCGTGACAAGGCGGGCTATATATGTGGGTTTGCGCAGGTGGCGAGACAGGGTGGAAATATTATTATGCACGTACGGCGAGACAAGGCGGCCATTTATTTTATTATTGCGCACGTGGCGAGACAAAGTGGTCCATGTCGGGGATTGATTTGTGATGACTTGTGATGGCCCGGGGGCCTTGTTGTTGTTGATATTTGTGTTGGGACTACAATTCGGTACCCTGGGAGTGCCCTTTTGTTGATATTTCTCTATGGATGCACTTGACTTTGGTTATTTTGATGTTCCGTAAATATGTAAATTCTTGTGTTCTTCATGATGTATTATTTGACTTAATATTAAGTGTTTTGCATTTCTTGTTGTATTGTGTTGGCTTTAGATTTTTCGTACGAGACTGAGGATTTATATGTCGGGTTTGTACTTGTTCTTAATGATTGAGTTGTTTTAAATAAAAGAAATTACTATTATATTTTAATTTAATAAGTTTTACATCCAAATCAGTAGCTTATCCGATACTTTATTTTAATTGAAATGATATTTTTCTTCACTCAAACTATTTCAAAAATAAACTCATTTCTTTGTTGAATTCTTACTTGATTTACAAAAAATAATAATAATTGTAACCTTACTTTATTGAAAATAAATTGATCGTGCATATTTTATGTATTGATATATATCTGGCACGAGAGTTGTCCGTACGGTTGTGATAGAGATATGGGCACGAGGTGCCGTGAGAATATGAAAGGAGGCTGAGACCCCTTATTTATGATTATGATATATGAATAACTTGTTGTTAGCTATATACTCTCTATGTGTTAGAGAAATTTAACTATAAATCATGCTGAGGCTATGTGATAGTATTATTGGGACCCGCAGAGGTCGCGTACTTATTAAATTATTTGCTAATTGTTGTTTTGTACTCAGTTATAATTTTTACTTACGTATTATACCTCAGTCTTTCTTGATTTTTGTTGATACACTATGTTATCTTTGTTTGGGCTGATCTTTGTGATTTCCGAGAGCCCGAGAGACTAGAGAGGTTGATGACTGAGTGAGGCCGAGAGCCTGTTAGTGAAGTATGGATATTATAACACGTGAGTTATCCGTGCAGCACGTGAGTTGCCCATGCTGATTATAGCGCTTGGGCTGTAGGAGCCCATCTGCAGTCTGTACATCCCCAGTGAGCGCGGGTACCTATTGATTGTGAGTGCTGAGGGCTGGGAGCCCAGTGAGTGATTGTTGTCCTGAGAGGTTGTACTTGCTTTTCATTTGTTGTTGCACTTGGTTGCTATCTATCATTGTTGTGAAATTCTCTGAAAGATTTTATATCCGGATTACATGAACTTGAACCGTATAAAACTGATTGGACTTAAACTGCTGGATTTGAAAGCATGTCTATTCTTTGCTGAAATTACTCAAAGTGAACTATAACTGTGTAGCTCGTCACTATCTTCAGTTCTTTAATTATTATTGCTACTTGCTGAGTTGGTTGTACTCATACTACACCCTGCACTTCGTGTGCATATCCAGATGTTCCCGAATATAGCGGGTGTTGATTCTTTTGCACTGTTGATTTTTCGGAGATTTTGAGGTAGCTGTCATGTTTTGCAGACCTTGTCTCTCCTTCCCTATCTCCTTATTTATTGTATTTGGTCTCATACTATTATGGACCGTATTTTTCGGACTTGTATTCATATTAGATGCTCATGTACTCAGTGACACCGGGTTTTGGGAGAGTTTATATATGTATTTGTGAGTTTTCTTCCGCTGAATTTAATCATTATATTTTGTCTTTAAACATAAAAGATATGGGAGTTTATTGAGATTGTCGGCTTGCCTAGTATTGAGATAGGCACCATCACGAGAGGTGAGATTTTGGGTCGTGACAAGTTGGTATCAAAGATCTAGGTAACATAGGTCTCACGAGTCATGAACAGGTTTAGTAGAGTCTTGCGGATCGGTACGGAGACGTCTGTACTTATCTTCGAGAGGCTGTCGAATCCTTAGGAAAATTTTACTTTCTTGTATTCTATCATGCGGAATTGATTCAGCTTGAAACATAACTCTTTGAATTTCTTCCACGTATTTCGTATGCGCATATGAGCGCTCGGTATCATCTGTGCATCGCCGGCTTGTGATTCTATGAACGAGGTTCAAGATGTGTATTTTGTGTTTTGGTGATGGGCCAGTCTGGAGGACTTGAGGCCAGGTTTAGACCGCAGCTTAGGCTTGGTAGCTTCAGTTGTAACTTGTACATTTGGACTCATATGTCCGGTAATGTCCCTACGAGTGGAATTAGTAGCTCGATGAGCGGTGGAATAGCTTTGTGATGAGTATGATGTAACTGCGGGATGTGTTAAGACGATTTGAATGTTCTTTTATTCCATCTCAATATCTGTATTTTTTTAATGATTTCGAGACTGTGCACGGGTTGCTATGATGGCTATGCGATGTTATCGCACAATATTGGTGTAATAGTAAGGTGCTCGTTATGTGTTGAGGCGGTGAATGGCTTGAAGAGAGGATTTTTCCATACATGATTAAGGGGTTCAACAATTAATTCCAGCGGAGGAAAGGCAGTCGGACTATAGATGTACAAGTTTGGTTGTTAAAGTAACAAGACTTGGTATTTGCAAGCATGCTCGAATTTTCATTGTGATGTTGTGTCGCCGTCCTTGTTTGAACGTATTATGGTCCGCCGGTGTTACGGTCTTCTTGGATTTTGCCTTCGAGGCAGGGTGTTATGAAATGGTGCATGGGGTCGGTTGCCAGAGATAGCTGTGTGCAGCGGTTCAGAATCGAATGGGTATTTCTAATATTGATGGCTCGAGAAAGATGATCTTCGAAGAGGCTTAGGGTCGGTAATAATTTATTGGTTCATATGCTACAGAGATGCATTTTCATTTGATGCAATGGTTTGGCAGCAAATTATGAGAGAAGACATGACGGGAAGTGTTTCGCGGTAGTTGAAGTAGTAGCAGGTCAAGTAGGAGAAGTAGAGGTTGAGAAGTTGCTTAAAGGAGATGGTTTAACCGAAGTAAGAGTGGCAGATTAGCATATAGATTATGTGGTAGGGTAGTCGCGCGCCTTGAGAAAGTGTAAAACGGTTTGGAATCGTGATAGAATGTGATTTGCCCTACGAGCTTTATTTGGAGTGATTGTTACTGTACGAAGAAAGATTGAATATGGCAAAAAGGAGTTTGTTTGAAATGAAGAGGGAGGTGAAGATCTGATTATCTTTTCAGGCGCAATATGACTTGAGTTCGGAAGGTATTGTTGAACTTTTAGTTGATATCAATAGGGAAAGTGCAGACTTATACAAATGGTGGGCGAGTATGAGCTCAGGAGAATTTACTGATTACGTAGTTGTTGCACCTAGTGCAGCATCGTTGGAAGATATCGGTAAGGAATTCCACATGTGGGTTATCTCTTATGAGCAGTTAGCGGTGACGTGATGTTAATGAAGCTTCTGCGAGGAATATTACTTGCTACCCGGTAAGAGGTCGAGTGTGTGACTGTGGCTGGTGATTCTGAATGTTCATGAAAAGCTTAACAAAAGACTTTGAGAAGTATGGCGGGTTAACGGTGCGAGATCATGATAATTGAGAAGGAGAAATCCTTGCGGGTTCTTTATAAAATAAAAAAAAATAAACCAATCAACCACACCATTCATAAAACACCGAAATTGATAACGTATATGTTTCCCTGCACATACCAAAACTTTACATTTGATAATACTATTGCATTACAAGTCATGACTTGCGAAACTAATGAGACTTAATTTGTTGTTTTCAAATCCAGAGTTAGTGTATATTTTCTGATGGTTTCTTTTGTAGCTTAATTTCTCCCTAATACTATTTGTTCAAGTCCATCGTTAATGTACATTTTCTATTGGTTTCCTTTTTAGATTAATTGTTCCAGGGAATATGATCTTATTGTTTGCTTAGGAACACATCTTTTAATTGTAATTTGATATTGATATTTTTTTATTCTTTTACCAAAGATTTAGCCTACCGCATATAAATTTTCAAGATCCTCAAGAGTAGATTGAATTGATTTCACTTTTATATATATAAAATTTTTCACACAGTAGGCTAATAGTAGCGTAAGAGAGTAGTAAATCTAAGAGCACATTCGCTATTGAATTATCTTATTTTTAGATAATTCAATCATTTATTGAGTATTTTGTAGCGTATGCAGTTGTTACGGTAATAAAATTAATGAAGAGATCTATTTGGTTTCAAAGTCCCAAAAATAGTTTTTAAGTTGGCTGGACGTTAATATTCGAAATCGTAGTTTTTGCAAAACACAGAGTTCTAGTGCAATCATACTATTAAAATTTAAAGTAATTATAAATTTATCCGGTATAAACTTATTTGTACTTTAGTTTTCAAAGGACATAAAAGTCAATCAATATTTTGAGTATATTTTGGTCGTTCTAGCGTTTTAACATTTGTATAGATATAGGCTCTCCTGTTTCTAAATGGATTTGAACAATATAATACGTTTTCAAATTAAATTAGTAATATAAATTTTTTAAGAAGTATATCCTAAAAGTAATAGGATTACATGGCTAAAAATATGTCCATATCCCGAAAGTAATTATACTAATAGGAAATCTAACGTGTTCCTAAAGATATTAGGTTTATATGCTAACATGTAGTATTATATATCTATACCCGAAAATAATTATACAAATAGGATTCCTAAAGGTAATCATGTAGGATTCCTAACGTGTAGTATTGTGTCCTAAAACTAATAGGATTACAAGACTAATGTCTAAACTTTCAGTTATGTCCTTTTATTGTGAGTTATTATGCTTAAGATTAAAATATTAATTTTGTAAACCAACATTTTACTTATACTTTTATAATAATACTAGTTTCTATGAACGTGCGTTGCACGTTAATAATGACACGTGGTGGTTTAGTCAATTATTTATCCGAAGAAATACCAAATTTAATTATTAAGAGAAATATAAATAATACAACAATTATATATATTACGTGAATTCAAACTGATTGGACATCATCATCCGAACCTGCAAAATTATTAATATAGTTATGTTATGCAAATCACGTCTGTAAAAAGTATTAAGAGAAAACACACGTAAGATTAACTATTAAAGGAAGTGAAATATTTTACATACATTAAAATAAAAGTATCCATGTATTATCAAAAGATATCAAGAAAGAAATTACTAAATAATATTCTAATGAAGTAGTGAATTTTATTGTCTCTTTAAAGTTAGAAAATTATTTGAAATTTTGTGGTCGAAAAGTGTGATGGCCCAAAAGGTCATCTTATGTTTAAGAACTCGAATATGCGCTCTTAAGCCTTAAAAATCTCATTTTTATCCTCCTCGATTTGCGTGCGCAGTCCGGGCATGTATAACGACCCGGCCGGTCGTTTTGACTATTGCAATCTCGTTCTCCCATTTACTGCTCAAATTGTGAATTATAGTTATTATTGGGCTTGCCGGGGTAATTGGTTTGGGTCCGGTGAGGTTTTGAAAGGATTTGGAGTACTTAGTTCCAAGGTTTAGAATTTAAGTTGAAAAGGTTGACTGGGTGTTGACTAATGTGTAACCACCCCGGAGAAAACTTTGCTAAGGAAATTAAGGTTTGATGGTGCCGAGGTAGATCAATTAGTACAAAGATTAAGGTTTGGTGGTACAAGGCTCGGACCTTTTGAATTGAATAATGCACCGATGTGTAAAGAAAAATTTTGTCGGAAAAGGGTCATTTCTCCGACCACTATGCGGTCGTAGAATCACTATGCGGACCGCATAATGGTCGCAAAGTGGATCGGGAGAGGGGCAAGATTTGAGAAAAATATGCGGTATACTATGGGACTGTAGACCTGTTTTGCGGTGCATTATGCGACCGTAGAATAAGTATTCGGGCCGCATAATGTCCGCAGACCGGGTCAGTAACGCCCAGCTTTGGAGGCCAAATTATGCGGCCGGTATACGGACCGCATAACTGCGTCGGAGCTTCCATTCTTTCTAAATTTTGACCCGATCCAACTTCAATTTATAGTCCTTGAAGCTCATTTTTTAGCCAAAATCTGACATTTTAGAGAGAGGTGAGAGCATTTAGAGAGAGAAAGTGAAGACTTAGTCATTTATCCATCAATTCTTGTTCAAGGTTTGAAGATTTCACAAGGATCTTGCTAGGGCTTCAAAGAGGTAAGAATTTCTTTCCCTAATTCTTCAATTTTGGGTTTGGAGTAAAGATGGGTGAGTAATAGTATGATTCTTGGGTATAAGAGTATTATATATACATACCAATAAGGATGTTAAAAGATTGTTAAGTTCAAATGGGTAAAGATTGGGTTGAAAATGGTAGAAATCTTCATAGACTTTAATTAAAGATTTGAGGGTCGAGTTGATATCGAAATTTGATAAAATTTATACGGTTGGACTCGTAGTTGGATGAGCGTTCATACTTTGTAACTTTTGTCGGGTTTCGAGGCGTGGGCGCCACAGTCGATTTTTGAGTTAATTTCGGATTTTATTGAAAAATTAGTATTTCCTTATGGAATTAATTACAATAATTGGTATTGACTGAATCAAATTAATTGTGGCTAGATACAAGGCTTTTAGAGTTAATTTTCGTGGCAAGGGCATAGCGGAATAAAGAATTACACGGTTTGAGGTAAGTAACGATTGTAAATCTAGTCCTGAAGATACGAAACCCCGGATTTCATATCATTCTACTATTTTGAGGTGACACACATGTTAGGTGACGGGCGTGTGGGCATACACTGTTGGGGATTGTGACTTGGTACGTCCCATAGCAACTGTAAAGTTGCATATTTTGTTGAAACTATATGATACTTATATGTTTTAGAAAGAGTTTCTGTAAATTGGGCTGAATGCCATGTTTTGGGCCTTGTGCCAGTGCTGTGTGGACCCTTAGGGGCCTTTTCTTACTATTCTCTCACTATTTTCGATTGAAAATCTATACTCAGTCATGGTTATACATGTCTACTGCATAACTCAGTTTTATTACTCTGTTTTGATGCATATAAATGTTGTTTTGGGCTGAGCACCCTATTTTTACTGAGAGCCCGAGTGGCTTGAGAGGTTTATGACTGAGTGAGGCCGAGGGACTGATTTATGAGGATATTTATGGGATCGGGCTTCACGCCGCCGAATGTTTGATATAGGCCGAGGGCTTGAGTGATTTATGCCATGATTTGGCTTGATATAGCGCTTGGGCTAAAGGAGCCCCTCCGGAGTCTGTACATACCCCCAGTGAGCGCAGGTACCTACTGAGTGCAACTGTCGAGTGTCGAGTGCCGAGTGTTGAGTGACTGTGAGGCATGAGTGATTGTGAGGTATGTCCGAGTGGCAGGAGTGATTGTGAGGTATGACCGAGTGGCAAGAGTGATTGTGAGGTATGCCCGAGTGGCACGAGTGATTGTGAGGTTTGCCCAAAGGGCTATTTATGATTTCATCATTTTTGCTCACCTGTGCATTTTTCATCTGTTGGGAAACTGCTGAAAAATATCTTTAAATGATTTTTTACTGGAACTGGGTTTAAACGAGATGTTTTGATTCAAATCCTGATTTTAAAAGCATGTGGTATCTTACTGAAATTTTACGATATGAACGTTATATGCTTTATTGCTCGTCACTACTGCTCAGTCTTTATTTATTGTTGTTACTTACTGAGTTGGCGTACTCACGTTACTCCCTGCACCTTGTGTGCAGATCCAGGTGTAGCTGGACACGGTAGCGATTGTTGATTATTCTGGTAGCAGATTTTCTCGGGGATAGAAAGGTAGCTGTTTGGCGACCGCAACCCCTGCTCTTCTCTCTTATATCTTCCTTTAATTTTATTTAGCTATTTTCTAGACTATGTTAGTCTTAGTTTTGTTAGACAAATGGTAGTAGATGCTCATGACTAGTGGCACCCCGATGTCGGGCTTTTCTTTCCGCACTTATATTTTGATTTGAACTCCTTTACGAAGGTTTTTATGTTAAATAGCCTTGAAATAATCTTTGAAATAAAAATATCGGTTTATTTTGGAAATGAGTCGGCTTGCTTAGTTCCACGATAGGCGTTATCACGACAGCATTAGTTTGGGTCGTGACAGTAGGTTTCCGGAAAGTTTTTATATTGAAAATTGATGAAAATAAGTATTTATGCCTTAAAAGTTGATTTTAGTTGACTTTGGTCAATATTTTTGGTAAACGGGCCTGAATCCATATTTTGACGGTCCCGGTGGGTTCGTATCGAATTATGAGACCTGGGTGTATGCCCGGAATCGAATTCGAAGGTCCCTTGCTCAAGTTATGAATTTTTGATAAAATTAAAAGTCTGAAAATTATTTATTTTTAAGAATTGATTGATATTTGGCATTGTTAGTACCGGGTCCATATTTTGGTTCCGCAGATTGGTACAGGTTCATTATGATATTTAAGACTTGTCTGTGAAATTTAGTGAGAAACAAAGTTGATTTGAAGTGATTCAGACGTTTTACTTGAGAAAATAGAAATTTTAAAGTGTTCTTGAGAATTTCATTTGATTTGGTGCTAAATTCGGAGTTCTAGGTGCTATTTTGGCAATTGGATCACGCGATCAGGTCCGTATTATATTTTTAGACTTGTGTGCATGTTTGGTTTGGAGCCCCGAGGGCTCGGGTGAGTTTTTGATATGCCACGGGATGTTTTGGACTTGGGAAAAATCTGATTTTCTGCAGATTCTGGTGTCTAGCATATCCTTCTTCTCGTTCGTGAAGGTCCTCTTGCGAACGCGAAGAGTAAACTGGTGAGGCTGAGACTTCTTCTTCACGAACGCGAAGTGATGGGGGATTTACCCTTCGCGAACGTGACCGGCTCATCGCGAATGCGAAGCACTTGGAGACCTGGGGGAGGGTTGGTCGTTCCTTCATCGCGAACGCGAAGGCTAGGGGGGAGTAACCATCATGAACGCGAGCAGTGTCTCGTGAACGAGAAGGCTTGGCAGCCAGTACCCTTCGCGAACGCAACAGTGGCCTCGCGAACGCGATGCACACTATCGCCCAGTGCATAAAACAGAATCAAACACGGGTTTAAGCCATTTCTTCAACATATTTCAAGAACCAAACGGGTAGAGGCAATTTTCAAGAGTCATTTTCTTCCCCAAAGTGTTGGTAAGTGATTCTAAACCATTTTCTTTCAGTTACCGATTACATTTCTTGAATTATCAACCTAAGATCTAGAGTTTTTATGGTAGAATTAGGAGTTAGGGTAGAAACTAGGAATTTCGAAAATTTGGGGATTTAGACCTCAATTTGAGGTCGGATTCCAAAATCAATTATATATGCGGGCTCGGGGGTGAATGGGTAAATGAATTTTGGTCCGAACCTCGGGTATTGACCAAGCGGGCCCGGGGTCGATTTTTTTACTTTTGTTTTTGAGAAAAATTTGGAAAATTTAATTTATGTAATATAATTAATTCCTTTAGCAATATTTGATATTATTGAGTCATTTTAGAATAGATACGAGTGGTTTGGAGGTGAATTCCAAAGGAAAAGGTATGATTGAGAATTAAGTGGCCTTCGGAGCAAGGTAAGTGTTGTGTCTAACCCTGACTTGAGGGAATTAGGAACCTTAGATTACTTGCTAAGTGAAATTCATGTGATCGGCGTATATGTGAGGTGAAGAGTACTTATGCGCCGCCAATTTACCTAGGTTTTGTTTCCATATTTCTCTGTTTTTTCTTATATTATCTCATTCTTATGCCTAATTGCTATATGTTATACTAGTGTTATTCAATTTATCGTTCTTATTATGTTTACGGATTTTCTGGTGATAATTGAGTTTTTATTTCAAAGTTGAGACTAATATTATGGAACCAAATGTTGAAGTAAGGTTTGTACTTGTTATTCTATCTCCCTATTATTATTTATGCATTGCATTATGGTAAGGGGAGTGTTAATGCACGAAGGGTGATGCAGTGCCATATTGTGAGTGTTAATGCACGAAGGGTGATGTCGTGCCATATTGTGAGTGTTAATGCATGAAGGGTGATGCCGTGTCATATTGTGAGTGTTAATGCACGAAGGGTGATGCCGTGCCATGATATGAGAGTTAATGCACGAAGGGTGATGTCGTGTCGTTTCTATTAATTTTATGGTGAGATTGAGAGTAAAAGCACGAAGGTTGATGTCGTGTATTTTTTCTTACTGTATTCACTATTCCTTTTGATTCATGGTATATTAACTGCTCCAGTGATCATTCTGTTGTAGTTCTTTATCTTGTATTCCCTCAAGAAAGTTCCTCTCCCGACAATTCCTGTTTAGTTCTTCATTTATGTTATTTGTATATACACTATTAAATTGTACAGGTTGATTTGTTGGTGCCTTGCCTTAGCCTCGTCACTACTTTGTCGAGGTTAGGCTCGACACTTACCAGTACATGGGGTCAGTTGTACTGATACTACACTCTGCACTTTCTGTGCAGATTTTGATACCGGCTCGGGTTGATCGAGATTTTATTATTGGTCCGCTGTCCGGAGACTCAAGGTAGATTTGTCGGTATTCACAGACCTTGAAGTTCCCGTCTATCTTTTATGTTCTACTGTTTCTTTCATTTAGACAGTTGTATTTCTTTCAGACTGTTACTTGTAGTAAATTCTAGAATGCTCGTGAAATGTAACTCCAGATTCGGGTGGTAGTAATTAATACAGTTTTATGATACTCTGCACTTATTATATTTCGTCTTAGTTAATTATTGTTAAATACTGAATGGGGATAAGGAATTGGTTTAATGATTCCCTAACGTTGGTTTGCCTAGCAAGTGAAATGTTAGGCGTCATCACGGTCCCGTCGGTGGGAAATTTTGGGTCGTGACAGTTGGTATCAGAGCACTAGGTTGCCTAAGTCTCACGATTCACGAGAAATCTTAGTAGAGTCTGGAGGATCGGTACGGAGACGTCTGTGCTTATCTTCCAGAGGTTATGAAGTTTAGGAACAAGTTTCACTTCTATTATTCTCTGTCGTGCGATTTTGCTTTCTCAATGCTGATTGAACTCTTCTACTCTTATTCTCTCGCAGATGGTGAGAACACGTACCGCTTCCTCAGCTGAGCAGCAGCCAGAGCCTCCAGTGGCAGCTCCTACGCGGGGCAGAGGTTAAGGCCGAGGCCGTGCCAGAGGTCGAGAAAGGGACAGGGCTCAGCCTAGAGCCCGAGCAATAGCCCCAGCAGTGAAGCCTCAGATAGAGCTTGACGAGGAGGTTCCAGCCCAGACTGTTCCTGCCGGACCAGCCCAGGTTCCGGAGGGGTTCATTGCTACCCCAGTACTTCAGGACGCTTTGGTCCGTTTGGTGGGCCTTATGGAGAGTGTGGCCCAGACTGGTGCATTTTCCATAGCACCAGCAGTCTCCCAGGCTGGAGGAGGAGCCCAGACTCCTACCACTCTCGCTCCGGAGCAGATAGCTCCCCAGTATCAGGCTCCAGCAGCTCAGCCAGTCGGATTAGTTCAGCCAGTTATTGCGGCACAGGTCGGAGATGGGTAAGCTATGTCTTCTGAGGCTTTATAGAGATTGGACAGGTTTACCAAGCTTTTTCTTGTTCACTACAGTGGTGCTCCTTTAGAGGACCCCCAGGAGTATCTTGACAGTTGTCACGAGGTCCTATGAAACATGGGTATAGTGGAGACCAATGAGGTTGATTTTGCTGCATTTCAGATGACTGGTTCCGCCAAGAAATGGTGGAAAGATTACTTGTTGACCAGACCAGCTGGGTCGCCTGCTCTTACTTGGGACCAGTTCTCTCAGCTCTTCATAGAGAAGTTTCTACCTATCACATTGAGAGAGGAGCGTCGCCGTCAGTTTGAGCGTCTCCAGCAGGGCAGTATGACTATTACTCAGTTTGAGACCCGTTTTGTGGATTTGGCCCATCATGCTATTCTTCTGCTTCCCACCGAGAGAGAGAGGGTGAGGAGGTTTATTGATGGACTTGCTCAGCCTATCAGATTGCAGATGGCTAAGGAGACTAGGAGTGGGATTTCTTTTCAGGCGGCTACTAATATCGCCAGACGAGTCAAAATGGTTCTTACTCAGGGAGGTCAGGGGTCTGACAAGAGACCTCGTCATTCTAATGAGTTAAGTGGTGCCTCATCTAGAGGCAGGAGTACTTTTGGTAGAGTCCATCCTCCCAGGCCATTTCATTCAGTGCTCCAGGCATCCCACGGTGCCTCGGGTGGTCGTGGCCCTCAAATGCATTATTCCGACCAGCTAGCCTATGGTGCACCACCAGCTCCTATTAGTGCACCTCCACTCCAGAGTTATCAGGGTGGTTATTCAGGTCGACAAGGTCAATTCCATGGTCAGCAGTCACAACAAGTCGAGGTTATGTTATATTTGTGGTGATCCGAGGCACATTGCTAGATTTTGCCCTCAAGCAATGGGCAACTCACAGCATCAGAGTTCTCATGCCATGGTTCCGGCACCAGTTGCTACACCACCTGCTCAGCCAACTAGAGGCAGGGGTCAGGCAGCCAGAGGTAGCGGCCAGACTATTAGAGGTGGAGGTGAGGCCGTTAGAGGTGGAGACCAGCTAGTTAGAGGTCGTCCCAGGGACGTAGTTCAGGGTGGTGGGGCCCAGCCCCGATGTTATGCTTTCCCAGCTAGGCCTGAGACTGAGTCATCTAACGCTGTTATCACAGTTCTTGTTTCAGTTTGCAGTGAGATGCTTCAGTTCTATTTGTTCTGGGATCTACTTACTCCTATGTGTCATCCTATTTTGCTTTTTATTTGATTGTGCCCCATGATTCTTTGAGTGCTCCTGTGTATGTGTCCATACCAGTGAGAGATGCTATTGTTGTAGATCATGTTTATCGTTCGTGTGGTCACCATTGGGAGTCTGGAGACTCGTGTAGATCTTCTACTTCTCGACATGGTTGATTTTGATGTCATACTGGATATGGATTGGCTGTCACCTTATCATGCTATATTATATTGTCACGCCAAGACGGTGACCTTAGCCTTGCAGGGGTTGCCACGATTAGAGTGGAGAGGGAATCTTGGCCATTCTGCCAGCAGGGTTATCTCTTATGTGAAGGCCTGGCATATGGTCGAGAAGGGGTGTCTAGCTTATTTGGCTTATGTCAGCGATTCTAGTGCGGAGGTTCCCTCCATGGATTCGGTACCGGTTGTTCGTGAGTTTCCAGAGGTGTTTCCTGCAGACCTACCGGGGATGCCACCCGAAAAGGATATTGATTTTTGCATTGATTTGGATCCAGGCACTCAGCCTATTTCCATTCTACCATACCGCATGGCCCCGCCAGAGTTGAAAGAATTGAAGGAGCAGTTGCAAGATTTGCTTAATAAGGGCTTCATTAGACCTAGTGTCTCGCCCTAGGGTGCACATGTGTTGTTTGTGAAGAAGAAAGATGGATCAATGAGGATGTGTATAGATTATCGGCAGTTGAACAAAGTCACTATCAAAAACAAGTATCCATTGCCGTGGATTGATGATTTATTTGATCAGCTTCAAGGTACCCAGGTGTTTTTGAAGATTGATTTGAGATCTGGCTACCATCAGTTGAGGATTACGACATCTGATGTCCCTAAGACAGCTTTTCGGACTCGGTACGGGCATTTCGAGTTTCTAGTGATGTCATTTGGGTTGACAAATGCCCTAGCAGCATTTATAGATTTGATGAACCAGGTGTTCAAGCCCTACTTGGATTCCTTTGTGGTTATGTTTATTGATGATATCTTGATCTACTCTCACAGTTGTGAGGAGCATGAGCAGCACCTTCGGATCGTTCTTCAGACTTTGAGAGACAACAGTTATATGTTAAGTTCTCAAAATGCGAGTTTTGGTTGAGTTCAGTTGCTTTCTTGGGTCATGTTGTATCAACAGAGGGTATTCAGGTGGATCCTAAGAAGATTGAGGCAGCTCAAAATTGGCCTAGACCCATATCAGCTACATAGATCCGTAGTTTTCTGGGTTTGGCGGGCTATTACCGTCAATTTGTGGAGGCATTTTCATCCATAGCAGCCCCGTTGACCAGATTGACCCAGAAGTGTGCCCCGTTCAGGTGGTTAGACGAGTGTAAAGCGAGCTTTCAGAAGCTCAAGATAGCTTTGACTATGGCACCGGTATTGGTGTTACCCACAGATTCATGATCTTATACAGTATATTGTGACGCATCTCGTATTAGTTTGGGTGCGGTATTGATGCAGGGTGGCAAGGTTATTGCATATGCTTTGCGACAGCTGAAGGTTCACGAGAAGAATTACCCTGTTCATGATCTAGAGCTGGCAGCCATTGTTCACACACTGAGGATTTGGAGGCACTATCTTTACGGCGTGCCATGTGAGGTATCCACCGATCATCGGAGCTTGCAGTATTTGTTCAAGCCGAAGGAACTCAATTTGAGACAAAGAAGGTGGTTGGAGCTATTGAAAGACTATGATATCACCATATTGTATCATCCTGGGAAGGCCAATATGGTGGCCGACGCTTTGAGTAGAAAGTCAGTCAGTATGGGTAGCCTTGCATATATTCCAGTTGGTGAGAGACTGTTTGCCTTGGATGTTCAATCCTTGGCCAACCAGTTCGTGACATTGGATGTTTCTGAGCCCAGCCGTGTCCTAGCTTGTACAGTTTCTCGGTCTTCTTTGTTTGAGCACATCATAGATCGGCAGGATGACTATCCTTATTTACTTGTCCTTAGAGACACAGTGCGGCACGGTGGTGTCAAGCAGGTTACTGTTGGAGATGACGGAGTTTTGAGGATGCAGGGTCGTATTTGTGTGCCTAATGTAGATGGGCTTCGTGAGTTGATCCTTGAGGAGGCTCACAGTTCTCGGTATTCTATTCACCCGGGCGCTTCCAAGATGTACCAGGACCCGTTGCAGCATTATTGGTGGAGGAGGATGAAGAAAGACATAGTTGCCTATGTAGCTCGGTGCCTAAATTGCCAGCATGTAAAGTGTGAGCATCAGAGATCTGGTGGTTTACTTCAGAGTTCATAGGTAAGAAACTCCTGAGTGGAAGTGGGAGCGTATCACTATGGATTTTGTTGTTGGACTCCCAAGGACTCAGAGGAAGTTCGATGCAGTTTGGGTCATTGTGGACAGGCTGACCAAGTCAACGCACTTCATTCCTGTGGCAGTTACCTATTCCTCGGAGAGGTTAGCAGAGATTTATATTCGGGAGATCGTCCGTTTTCACGGTGTGCCCGTGTCTATCATTTCTGATCGAGGTACACAATTTACCTCGCACTTTTGGAGGGCAGTATAGTGTGAGTTGGGTACGCGGGTTGATTTGAGCACAACATTTCATCCTCAGACGGACGGGCAGTCCGAGCGCACTAATTAGATCTTGGAGGATATGCTCTGCGCTTGTGTTATAGACTTTGGAGATTCCTGGGATCATTTCTTGCCACTTGCGAAGTTTGATAATAATAATAGTTACCAGTCGAGCATTCAGATGGCTCCCTATGAGGCATTATATGGTAGGCAGTGACGGTCGCCAGTTGGGTGGTTCGAGCCGGGAGAGGCTCGGTTGTTGGGCACAGACTTAGTACAGGATGCCATGGATAAGGTCAAGATTATCTAGGATCGACTTCGTACAGCTCAGTCCAGGCAGAAGAGTTATGCCGACCGTACAGTTTGTGATGTTGCATTCATGGTCGGAGAGAGTGTGTTACTTCTGGTATCACCCATAAAAGGTGTAATGAGGTTTGGAAAGAAGGGCAAGTTGAGCCCTAGGTATATCGGACCTTTTGAGATTCTGGAGAGAGTAGGAGAGGTGGCTTACAGGCTTGCATTGCCACCTAGTTTAGCAGTTGTTCATCCGATATTCCATGTGTCCATACTTCGAAAGTATCACGGTGATCCGTCTCATGTGTTAGATTTCAGCTCTGTCTAGTTGGACAAGGATTTGACTTACGAGGAGGAACCGGTGGCAATTCTAGCCCGGCAAGTTCGCCAGTTGAGATCAAAGAGTTACCCTTCAGTTCGAGTGCAGTGGAGAGATCAGCCTATTGAGACAGCTACTTGGGAGTTCGAGTCCGATATGCGGAGTAGATATCCCCACCTTTTCACCAGGCCAGGTACTTTTCTATGTTTGTTCGAGGACGAATGGTTGTTTTAGAGGTGGAGAATGTGATGACCCAAAAGGTCATCTTATGTTTTAGAACTGAATCTGCGCTCTTAAGCCTTAAAAATTTTATTTTTACACTCCTCGAATTGAACTGAATCTCATTTTTACCCTCCTCGATAAGCCTTAGCCTCGTCACTACTTCGTCGAGGTTAGGTTCGACACTTACTAGTACATGGGGTCAGTTGTACTGATATTACACTCTGCACTTTCTGTGCAGATTTTGATACCGGCTCGGGTTGATCGAGATTTTGCTATTGGTCTGCTATCCGAAAATTCAAGGTAGATCTGTCGGCGTTCACAAACCTTGAAGTTCCCGTCTATCTTTTCTGTTCTACTATTTCTTTCATTCAGACAATTGTATTTCTTTCAGACTATTACTTGTAGTAAATTCTAGAATGCTCGTGAATTGTGACTCCAGATCCAGGTGGTAGTAATTAATACAGTTTTATGATACTCTGCACTTATTATATTTTATCTTAGTTAATTATTGTTAATTACTGAATGAGAATAAGTAATTGGTTTAATAATTCTCTAACGTTGGCTTGTCTTACAAGTAAAATGTTAGGTACCATCACAGTCCCGTCGGTGAAAAATTTTGGGTCGTGACAAAAAGTGGCTGGTGCATTCTCTAACTGTACTATAATTTTCAAAAGATATTTCTAACTCGTTGTGCACAGATAAATAGGTAAAGAACCATTTAGAATTCAATACCTTTTGTTTTGTTGAAATGAATCTTTCCCATCTTCAACATTTTTATTGAAAAGTAATGCATGGATCTTTATCCCCCCTATAAATTAATATAACCATAATTTAAGAAATTAAAAATAATACAAATAAGTAATAAATTATATCATAATAAATGTACAAAAGAAGATTACCTCTTCGCCAATAAATATTAAATGCCAACGAACTCGCTCCTTTGCCGTTCTTATTTTTTATTATTGATCATGTTTGAATATCCAATACTTTAATTATCCATTAAACATCTTAAGGTTAAAGTTATTTATAGGGACACAATATCCATTACCTTTCGCAAAATACCTGCAATAGATAAGAAAAAGCTATAAAATATTATCTAATATTGATGATTAATATATTTATTATTTACAAGCTAACAGAATGCTCAGTACACAGCAACTGCAAAATAATATCTTATTTGATTGAATAATCTATATAGTAGTTATAAGTATCAGAATGCACAATATAGCAAATAATGTATTGACAAAGAAGATAATTTATTAGATATTATAAAAAATGACTTAATACATACGTTTCTATATTAATATAATATATGTTCTAACAATATATGAATAGAAATTCAATCGGACAAAAGCCTTAATAGTAAAAGAGTATATGAAAGCAAATATAAAACGATTAACATGAAAAATATGAGAGAAATCTTTTAAATACTGAGAATCAATATTAATCAATATTATTACACTAACATAATATTTGAAATTGCACAAATTATTTATCTCTTAATATATAGAATTTAAACTTACATACTATGTCAATATATAAGACTTTGATATCCAAAACTAAAAATTATGACAAAAATAAAAAAGTACGTCATAAGACAATTGAAATAAAAATTAAGATGTCATTGTTTTATTTTTACTTTTCATAGAATTTCTAAACCATGTTATTTCGCTCGAATTCATATAAATGACCCTAAATCAAAGCATTACTCAATTGCAAAAATCAAAAATAATAAAGTGAACTAACAATACCTTCAGATAACTTTGCTTCTGTCTACAGTAATACCATAATTTATGGCCAATACTCCCTAAAAATTTATAACAGATAATGTGGAACAATGATATATTTTATAAGAATAACTGACTTATTCTTTTTTTTTTACGTGGATTCATGCAATAAATCTGAATCCCATACAAACCGGAGAAGAATAACAAAATGAATCATATTATTATCCAAAAATAAAAAGGCTACTATACGTACCATATTATGAAATACCATAAGCATATTTTATGGAATATGAAGTTTGGGTCCTCTCTGTCTATATTTTATGAAATACCGTAAGCATATTAACTATTTGTAAACTACAAAAAGGGAAATAATTAAACATATTTGTGGAAGAATATAATTTTCAAATTAATAAGAAAATAAGTCTAACTATACAACAAAAACGATGGAGACCCAAAAAGGAATTTGACTCAAAGTAGGATCAACTTTGTAGGCTGTGTAGTTTAAAAGGAAAAGAAATTCAGCCTCAGATGATTTACAATTATATCCTTAAATTCTATAAATATTTAAGGTTATAAAAGTCGATCAATATTTTGAGGATATTTTAGTCGTTTAACATTTAACATAAATTATTCGTATTTTTATAATAATATAGATAGATAGATATAGTTTTTAATGAGTATCTTTTGATTGTAGCCTTTTAATTTAGTAAATCCTGAAAAATCCTCATAATTCCTTACTTACCTAGACAAACCCCAATCTTTCTAAAAGATTTTTCTTTTTCTCTCTTTGAAATCAACTTTCTTTCTACACCGATTCTACAAGTTCTTTTCTTCTAAAGTTCATAATTTTCTCTAACAATGGTGAAGAAAGAAATTAATTTTTTATCGATTTGAATTTTGCCATGGCCGGAGTTTGGAGCTTTTCGAGGCTTTTCCCTTTTCTTGTTGGTGTTCCGATGGCGGGCTAGAAGTAGATGCATATTAATTATTTGGTTGGATTGTTCGAATTGAAATTGTCAATCAATAAATTTTGAAGGTGTTGGACTCTCCACCATTGACAATCATTAAAATGCTTCGAAGCTTTAAATTCGAATTCAGATTTTCAAAGATTATTTTTTGTTTGGATTGGGTGTTAATGCAAACGATTAGGAATATTCTATGGAGTTTATATCTCGATTTTGAGGGTATTTAGTGAAGATTATATTAGATTTGGATGGATCTTCGGATTAAAATTCGAAGAAGAAGCAGAAGAACACACCACATACAAAATGTATACAAAATACATACAAAAGACATTATAAAATTTGTATGAAAACTGTATTTAAGTTGTATGATGTTATTATTATATTTAACTAGGTAAGAATGATATATGAAAGTTGTAGATAAGTTGTAAATAAGTTATATACTGTATAATTAGTTGTATGAAATTTATTTTTAGTTTGTATGTTGTAGTAGATGTATCAAATTTGTATGAGTTTTGTGTGAAATTTATTTTTAATTTGTACGTTGTTGTACCGTGCATTATTTTTTTCTTAAAATAGATAATTGTGGCAAAGAGATAGAAGAGTTGCGCTAATTATGGCTTAAAATAAGTAGCAAACAACTGGAAGAAGTCTTATTTAGATGGAAGGACAATTTGGACTCCGTCCCTTCAGTTACATCCTTTTCCAATAAAAGAATCCCCTAATTTAAGGCACTAATAATGGATTGTATATAAATTTTAAGAAAAACTTATTTAGGACGGGTAATATACAAAACTTGAATAATTTTAGTAAATAAGTTTCAAATATTGTATAAGAAGGAAAAAATCTCTTTCAAATTCTAACACCCACAAAATGGGATATATGGACTTTTGGCCCAAAAACTCAAGCGCAAAGTGCACAAACGTGGAAATGACACAGGTAGCGACCTTTAAATATGCTGTTTAAAATATATTCACAGTTTACAATGTATTTAAAGATTAGCCAATTTGCTCAAATTTCAGGACACGATATCCTAAAGTTTAAACCTTAAAGTTCAAACTTCAGGACATTGTGTCCTAAAGTTCGAAAATTATGTATAGGAATTTAAATCTTATGTCCTGAATTTTAAATTAGCAATTCAGGAGTGTCCAAAATTTTAAATTAGCAGCTCAAAAATTTAAAACACTAAGTCCTGAATTTTAAATTAGCAGCTCAAAAATTCAGGATACTTAGTTCTTAAGTTTGGGTGAATTGACAAATTTTTAAATACATTGTAAATTGTAAATATATTTTAAACAACATACTTAAAAGTAGCTTTTGCTGTCATTTTAAGACTCCTATTTAAAGAAGTAGAATTAACTTAAATAGCGCCCATTCAACCGCTTCAAATTAAAAATAGTCATCAGATGTATAATACATGTATAATTGATGTGTATAATCATGTATAATTCATATACACCGATTAAAAAAAGTAAACCGTAAATTCGATAGGTTAGTTGTGTAAATATTCCTTTAAAGAGTATCTAAAGTTTACAACATATTTAAAGTTTAAGCGCCTAATAATCAAGCTTCAGATCATCGGTTTTAAAGTTTCAATTGCGTGTCTGCATTTAGAACCCAAGGTTTGAAGTTTGAATGCAAGGATGTTAAAAACCCATGACTTCTAGACTTCCATTTGAAGATAATAGTAGTTCACTTACTTTCTTATTATTTTGCTTAACAATATGAAATAATCGACGAGTCAATGAGAGCATATGAAAAACAAAAGAATTTATATTTTATTGAATTTAAAAAAATCTAATTACAAATCTATTTGATAAAATAAAATATCGTTGTTGATAATAGAAATGAAAAATGTTAAAACAACACCGCCTACCCTTGTTGCTAACTCCATTCACATATGATTTTTATTACTTGCGTTGTTTCGCTTTAAATAACATTACAATTATTCCGTTTTTCTTTTTTACTACAACATTTTCATTTGGTATTAAATATTTGTACTTATAAAAAAGTTGTAATATACAATACTTTATATTTAATTTTTAGTATTCTAAACTGTATCTACAAAAATTAAGTAATTAATGTTTGAGTAACAGTATAACTTATAAAGTAGGGGCCAAAAGTACAAAAGTTTAATGGTATACACAAGCAATTACAGCCACACAAAAAGGAGGAGAACATGGAGAAAAATATAATAAAAGAAGAAAAAGCGAACACAGAGATAAACTATGTTGGCAAAAAAAAAAATGTTAACTTTTGGTACGTGGAACGAAAAAAAAAAAACTTTTGAGACGTGGAAACTTGTTAATATTTGAAAGGGACGAAGTAGATAATATTTTGCGATAATATTTCAAACAAAATAACACATATGAATACTTTTTTTTTCCACCTAAAGCTGACGGTAAAATTTATTCTGACATTAATCTAATAGAAATCAACTTAAAACTTATCATTCCTGCTTTAATTTTGAATTTAATTTTAAAAGTTACAACTTAAAGGGAGAATATAAACAATTTAAATATAGTTAATTGATAAAAATATATACATAAGAATCATATATTGTATTTATTAATTTAGTGTAAATATTTGATTAAAAAAATTTCGGGTATATAATCTGTCTCTAAAAAAAAGTTTCATTTAAATCGTGAGGTCTCACGTTTAATTTTCAGCAGAGACAAAAAAAACTAAGTGATTCTTCCCAAGCGTTGGTGAATAGAATTATTTGGTACATGTTATTGATGAAAGTTAACAGGTATCCTATAAAATTAATTGAAGTATGCGCAAGTTGAGTCGGACACCATAATTTTTAGAAGAAAAAGGAAAAGAAATGTCTTCTTTCATCAAGATTTTCTAGTACACTTTTCTTTGTAACTTTTGACTTCTAATATATATCTGTTTGAAAACTTGAAACTTTACTTTTCCTCGCAAACTTTTAGCTACACAATTTATTCTCAGCGAAAAAAATCAATTAAATACAAGTTAAAAGATAGAATTAGAAAAGGCAATGCAACATTAGGCTCTTTAAATAAAAGAGTCAAATGACGTAGAGACAAAACTAACCATAGATTGTTCCCATATATTGATCAATTAATCAATTTGTTCACGTTTTTTTAGGAAAAAAAAAGAAAATAATGTTCACGTTCATTGTGTAGCTTGTAGCCGTAACTTGCAAAAGCTATAACTTATACGCCCGCCATTGATATTCTCTATATTCATTTCTCTCTCCTTATAAGTTATAAAAATAAGAAAAATCTCCGATATTTGTCCCGGTTCCTTTTAAATTCTTTATCAGGTAAACTCAAATTTCGATTTTTTCTTTAATTTTATGAGATTTGCTTTATTTTTTACCTTCAGTTTACGCTTAATTGCTCAAAGTTTGAAACTTTAATGTTTTTTTTTCATTTGATTTTATGCATGGCAATTGGGTTATTGCCACAGTTCAAGATTCCATGTGGGTTCATCTTTGCTCGTTCTTTTAAGAAGTAATTAGTGATATTGTTTAAGAAATTTTTGTTTTTGTGTATACCCACTTTGTAATTAAGTGAAATTTGTGGGCTTACTGGGGTATGAGTAATTGATTAAAAAGATGGAATTTTTAGATGACTTACTGTTGGTCAAATGTTAGTATGAAATAAGATTTTAGTATAAGTGAATTATAGAAGATTTAAAGCTAAAAATAGTGGATTATTTATTGTTCATCAGCAGCAATGGGAGTTTATTGACTGAGTTGAGATCTTCTTCACTTTTATTTTATATGATCCATGTAAAGGAGGAAATACCTAAATTCTGCACAATTGTTGGCTATATTTGACAAGCAATTTTGAATTCCAATTAATTTCGTTATCTGATGAAATAATGTCCTCCTTTCTAGTGTCTCCAATTTTGAAGTAGTTGAGAGTAACTTGTTCCTTTTTCAAGTAGTGCAATTTTTGAATATCTTGTAGAATTTTTATCTCCATAAAGAATACTATGAAGTAGATTTTTGGAGGATTATGCTCCAAAGTGGGATGCAATGAGAAGGAAAAAGCTAAGCAGAGAAATTTATTATACTTACTTTATAAATCGGTAAGTCTTGTACAACTTTGTCTTCTTGGTCTTTTGTACCAATCTCTTTGGACAACAAATAATTCAATAGAGCCGAAGTATGTAGACAAGATTCTACCAGCAGTCTGACGTGTGACAATTGTAATCAGTTAGCTGGTTAAATATTTTGAATTAGTGGTTTTTGATATATATGGTATCTGGTTGATGGATATTTTTTCAAAGTATCATTTCATTCTGATAGTAACCCTCTGGTGAATGTCCAGTATTTTTAGGTATCTCTCATTGGAACCAGAGGTATTGGATTGTTGATAAGGATTCCGGGTGTAGAAGCTGTTCCTTGCCTCAACATCAGGAATGATGGCCACTTCTGAGGCAGTTCTTCAAGTTATAGGTGGTTCACAGCCTTGTCTTTTTGGATCTGATCATTCTTTCAGGAAATTGGGATCATCTCGTACCTGTAGATCCTTCATAAGATACAGAAGGAAGAGGGTTTCAAAGTATGTGAATTTTCTCAACTGTTCAAACACATCATATCGTGCTATTAGGGCCGATCACTTTCTGAACACCAGACAACCTGTGCACGGGAATATTGCTCAGTCCTATTTAAGATCTATGAACTGCAAATGCCAGCGAGCTGACAGTGTGAGTAGTACTGCATCGGAAAATGGAACCGGGACATGGTTTGTTGACAATGACCAGAGCTTCGATGCAGTTCATGGTAATACACCAAGTGTTCTGCAGTTTGAGACAGTAGAAGAGCTTAAAGTAGGAGAGGACTTTCAATCCAATGGGAGCTTACCTCCAAATGGCTCAGTGCAAGATGCCTTGAACAGAATAGCTGAAAACTCCATTGAGGATGAAGCGTGGGAACTACTACGGGAGTCTATGGTTTATTATTGTGGTAGCCCTGTAGGAACAATTGCTGCTCAGGACCCAACTAGTTCCAATGTTGGTGTTCTGAACTACGACCAGGTCTTTATCCGTGACTTTATACCTTCTGGTATAGCTTTTCTGCTGAAGGGAGAATATGAGATTGTTCGCAACTTCATCCTTCACACTCTTCAGTTGCAGGTAAAATGCTACTTAACTTGCACAAAAGTTTGTTTCGTTTGTGCAAAAAGATCATTTACCGATATTTTCTTTCATATAGTCATACATTTGTTTATCGCATTTTTCTTGCTTGTATCTCATCATTTGGTTTCTTATCTCATTGAGCAATCTTGCTATGGATGTTCCTTGACAGCTGTGTAATTAAAGATGGATGCAGGAATACCTTATAGTGATATGCGACTGCTTCTTATTTAACTTATTCAGGGATAAATACCTGGGGAAAATTCATGTTAATCTCTGGAAATGTATGCTAGGATGCAACTGTTTTTTTGTCTAATGTTCTGGAACGAATGGTTGGATACTGATATTTTCTCTTAAAACGCTTGTTGAGATAATTGTAATGTGGGTATACATTTATTATTTTTTATGTCTGCCAACAATTAGATCACTGTTTTTTCACTTTCCGCTGTTATATGTCCTTCTCAACATTCTGATGGTTTTGCTTTTCTACTTCAAGGTAAAATAACAAATCTTTGGATTATTTTCTTGTGTTATACCTTCCTTTATATAAAGGGTATGTTAAATATCAGTCTTCTTCTGATTTATCAAGGTAATAGTAATAGTATGATTAAACTAAATGATGAACGCCTTATTTCCTTGTTGGCTGTTCTTTTACAACAAAGAGGCACTGAAAGAAACCCCCTAAGCTTTTCACCGATGGTGTGTTCAGTTTTTGCTTATCACACATCAGGGAGGAAAGGCTGTTATCATCTAATTCCCTTAGGGGTCATTTGCTTTGCGAACAAGTTATACAGGGAGTATAATATGGGCATTTATGATACGAGGATTAGATAATAACATGATTATTTAGCGGATATTCTTTTCTTGGTCGAAGTTTGGTTCATTGGTTAAAAAATGGAATATATTAGGTATAGTATAAAACATGTGTTCAGTTTTACACTAGATAAACTTTTATTTCAAATATTACCTTTGCCTTCTCAAAGGATTTAGGGAGAAGAGCTTTGGAGAATGACAACTTTCTCATTTGGTTGTTTTACTGCTGGATGATATGATCTGGGGATTGTTATCATCAAATGTGGTATGCAAATAATACCAAAATTGTGGTATAAATAATCACGAGATTATTTATACCAGAATAAAAAATTTCAAGCAAACACAGGATAAAATTATCCCATATTTTATCCAGGATTATTATCCTTATCACTGATACTAACAACCCCTTAGTGGAACTAAGAAACCGTTCTTGTTATTGGTTGGCAGCACTTAATATGATTAAGATATAGATTAAAATTCTTTATTGGGAGGTTTATCATCTTCAGATCCCTTAATTGGGCTGAGATACCTCCTTTGTGACTAGTTGGAGGCACTTGAAATGCATCTCACAAGACTCTTTCAGGCAACGTCAGTATTATTGGGTTAGGGGGTTGGCTGAACTGTGCCTCTGCTGTGATTACCTGATCTAGTTGCAGATAGGTGTACAACAACCCTGGTCAAATGGTGATAAAGAAAGTTGGTGGCAATCTGGCAAAATGGTGTTGCTTTTTGGAAACTTCTCATTTTGTGCTTTTTTATTAATGTACCAGGGCATTCAAGGGTGTGGTCTAGTGGTTATTGATGTGGGAAAAGGCTCCGGGAGACCACACCACAGTTCAAATCCTATTGGAGATAAAAATGCTCGGTGATTTCTTTCCATCTACCTAAGTCTAGTGTGCAGCATTAGTTGGTACTTGTATTGGCAGGGGATAGTAGATGTAGGTACCTGATGGATTAGAGGTGCGTACTAGTTGGCCCAGACACCATCATTATTAAAAAAGTGTGCCAATCATTCACTCGCAAGCATCGAGCGTGCATCTTTCCAATCTTTTTTTTGGGTGATATTTCTTTTAGTAAAATATTTATATGAGAGTAGAAAAGCATAGTGGGCCCCAAACTCGGGTAAATGAGGAGGGTTGTGGTAAGCTGACAGTCAGCATAAAATTAGTTACTTATGATGAATCCTTAGAATACTTAACGTGATGTTAAGGACGCCAACTAATTCAAGATTGAGTCCTAGTTGATTGATTGTATCAGAAAAATATGCTTGTTGTGACTTATCATATTTTGGTAAAGGAATGGGCATTTTTTCAGTAGCTTCTCTTATATGATTAGTTATAGCTCGGGAAGAAATAACATGATTTATCATAAGTTACTTGTACTTTCATTGGAATTTCAGAAGTAAATGTCTTCAACTACTGGAAATTTGTAAAGTCCAGTTCCAATGTAAATTGATGTTTCCTAGAAGTATAAAAAAGTCACTCATACAGACCTCCTCTTCTGCCCACTCTTCGTTCACACGGTTCTCAAAACAAAGGAGGAAGGGTGGGGAGCAGCTATTTATCCTGCATGGAACAAGTGCGGATTTACCTTTAAACTCTGTAGTAAAAGATTGAAAACTGTGGGTTCAACCTGCTAAGTTGTTTTAAATTTCGGTGTAGATGTTTCATAGGATGTAACCCTGAACGTTCTCAATATATTCCGCTAATGTGGCTAGCATTTCGTGCAGTCTAAAAATTCTCTTAATGGAAGTGGTCAATTGTACAACTAAACTTAGATCAAATGACAAGTGATTCTGATGTCAGAGTAATCTGTATTATCGAGTATCTTGTTCATATTTCATTGGAAAATTTTTATAAAAATGACAACTGTGATATGACATTATTTTGCAGAGCTGGGAAAAAACTATGGATTGTCATAGTCCCGGTCAAGGGCTGATGCCTGCTAGTTTCAAAGTCCGGACAATCCCATTGGATGGTGATGATTCTGCGACAGAAGAGGTACTGGATCCTGACTTTGGAGAGGCAGCAATTGGTCGCGTTGCCCCAGTTGATTCCGGTAGGAAAAAGGATCTCTCCAGAAAACAAGAGTGTGTTTATTTGTGTTTTCTTTACCTTGTCATTCTTGTGCTTACAGAGACCTCTATCCACTATAACTGTTAATCCCAGGACTATGGTGGATTATTTTGTTACGTGCATATGGGAAGAGCTCTGGCGATCTCTCGGTGCAGGAGAGAATTGATGTTCAGACTGGAATAAAAATGATACTAAGACTGTGTCTTGCTGATGGCTTTGATATGTTCCCAACATTGTTGGTGACTGATGGTTCATGCATGATAGATCGCCGTATGGGAATTCATGGTCACCCTTTGGAGATTCAGGTTTGATTTCAATCACTGTAATAAAGGAGCTGTTATCCCTGGCGGATTAGTCTTTAGATGGGATGGAAAAATAGTTGAACAAAATGTGGTTGGTTTAGTCCTTTACTAGATTTAAGAATATTGATCAGTCACAAATTTTGGAGCCTATTCTTCACCTTAGAGTAATTCCAAGTTTTCTTTTGCTGCACTGTGCTACTGAGATTTTTTCCTGTTAAATATTTATGAAGTTACTCGCAATGGGGACTTGCATGGGACCTGAACCGAGTGAAATTGTGTTTGGTCCTTCTATTTTCTTCAGTAGAAGTAAACAAATGTGGGCAGATCAATTGATTTATCTTCCAGAAGATTCTCATGCTGTTGTTTATATTCAGTCTGACGTCTAATAGAGAAGTTTTTGTTGGTTACTTTTCAATGGAGTGTCATAAATTTAGTGGACTCTACTGACTTTATAGATGCTGGGATGGGAAAGAATGGATTTACAGCTTTAGTTCATCTGAAATAGGAAGTCTTTACTCACAGGTATATGTTTTAAAAGTCATTATAGTTTAAATATTAGTCAGTCAGAACACATGGTGGAGATTGATACCTGCTTGTGTATGGTGGACCGAGAGGAACTCAAGAGTTTTTGAAGATGGATACAATACTCTTCAGAATGTTAAGATGAATTGTATTCTTTTGTTTCATTTTTGGTGTAACGAAAGGCATGTAGAGAATACAGAGTCCCTGGTTGGCATGTTAGGTTTTTTGTAAGTCTGGTGGATCAGTTTTGATCTTCCCCCCTGTACATATGGCTTTGCACTGCCTTAGTGCCTTTTCTTAAAAATATATTGGTACCAGTTTTCCAAAAAAAAAAAAAAAGATCAGATCAGAAAATAAGAGTTTCTTAAGTCCAAGATTGTAGTTCCTTCATTTTCGTGGAAGACTGTTATGATGCAACCCATGTGTATCTCATCTTGCCAATCAAATCCAAGGATTTTCCTTGAAGTGTTTAATGCAACTGTGGTTGAATGATTAATTGGGACATTAAAGAATATGTATATCTTTTGTGAAGTATTTTACGTCCTTCCTTTTCAGAATCACTTTTTACTAGTGCATTTCTTCCGTATCTCTCTACTCATGTGTGATGATCTTCTATGCGGTTAGAGGCATTGGTTCCTTATCTGAAAACTTAATGAACCTTAGTGTTTGTACGTTGTCAGATCCACCTTGGCTTTAGGTTATCTCAATTTGCTCCTAAGAATGTTGTTTAAGATTATATTTTAATTTGTTGCAGGCACTGTTTCATTCAGCACTGCTTTGTGCTCGGGAAATGCTTACACCAGAGGATGGATCAGCTGACCTTATCCGAGCATTAAATAATCGTCTTGTTGCCTTATCATTTCATATTAGAGAATACTATTGGATTGATATGAAAAAGCTAAATGAGATTTACCGGTACAAGACGGAGGAGTACTCCTATGATGCAGTTAACAAGTTCAATATTTACCCAGATCAGATTTCTCCTTGGCTGGTTGAATGGATGCCAAACAAAGGTGGATATTTGATTGGAAATTTGCAACCTGCTCACATGGATTTCCGATTCTTTTCTCTAGGAAACTTGTGGTCTATTGTCTGCAGTCTTACAACAGACGATCAGTCACATGCTATATTGGATCTCATTGAGGCCAAGTGGGCAGATCTGGTCGCTGATATGCCTTTTAAAATATGCTACCCTGCTCTTGAGGGTCAGGAGTGGCAGATTATTACAGGGTGTGATCCCAAGAACACGTAATTTTCTACCTCGGTTACGTTAAAAAGTTTACTTCTTTGTCTTCTGTTGGCTCTTAATGCCTTGGTCTATTATCTTTCTTCATCTCACATTATCTTCTTGTTTGTGATGCAGGCCTTGGTCCTACCATAATGGAGGTGCATGGCCAACTTTGCTTTGGCAGGTAACATCTAATTCTCTATCTCGAATGAGGAACTGGATGCTTGTAGCCAATCTGATCTTGGGTTGGGAGAACATTTCATTTCTATTTTTCCTTTATCAAGAATCTTTTAAACATTCCCGATCTGATTTTTCGTTCAGTGCATGACTTTGCTAATATAATCACTTATTTTATAGCTTACATCTCTGTTTTGTGTTATGTCTCATTAGTTAATCGACAATTGCGTTACAAAGAATGACCTGCATTAAGGTGCATTCTTAGTCTTGTTTTTATCGTGGGAATCTCATCATTCGTCTTATTTCTTTTATCATGCTAGTATCTAATGAAGTTGCACAAGTTTGTTTCTAAGATAGAAAAAGATACTACTGAATGTTTTGAACTAATTTCACGGTGATATATGATACTCATCGTGTACGAAGTAGTATTGTCGAAGGTTTGCTCGTCTTCTGTCCAGTAATTGAATTAGTTTCTCAAAGGTATTATTATAGAATCAGCTGGGAGGAATCCGAAGTTGACGTAATATCTCTTGTATCTTTTGTAGCTGGCTGTTGCTTCTATTAAGATGAATAGACCCGAGATTGCTGCAAAAGCTGTTGAAGTTGCAGAGGAACGCATATCACGAGACAAGTGGCCAGAATATTATGACACTAAAAAAGCAAGGTTCGTAGGGAAACAAGCTCGCCTTTTCCAGACTTGGTCAATAGCTGGATACCTCGTCGCCAAGCTTCTCCTTGCCAATCCAAGCGCTGCAAAGATCCTCATTACTCAAGAAGACTCTGAGCTTCTCAATGCCTTCTCTTGTGCTATCAGTTCTAATCCCAGAAGAAAGCGCGGTCCAAAAAGTTCCCAGAAGACCTACATAGTATGAGATCAAGTCAGTTCAAGATTATGATGAAAGCAACCCCACAAATGATTGGATGTTACAGTTGTTGATTGTCTCATATTTGACAACAGACATTCTTCTATGGGTAGTGACTATTCATTGAGCCAGTCAAAGTGTAAAATAGCTACAGATTATTGTTTTGCCTGGTCTTCACAAGCTGAAATTCTATTAACATTTCAGCTTATAATATTTCTGTTCTTCTGTAAACAACATACTAACTACAGTCAATACTAAGAAGCTTTTCAACCTCGGACGATTAAGCGTTGATGCCTGAATATGAAATGATTCAGTATGCATTATATCTCATAGTTCTCCATATGGAAGTTCCTAATTGTTTTTGCATAAATTTTACTGTTGTACAGTAGGGAGAAGCCAGGCTGGGGTCCTTAATTTTATATATATGGTTTGTCATGCTTGGTTGTAGTAACATTAATCAGTCTCTCTACCTTGACTCTTTCTACCAATTTCTGTGTGATATTGTAATACATAAGTTATTCCTTTTACCACTGTACTTTTGTTGAATCTGCTGAGAAAGCATTGATATGAAAAACAAGATATTATGCCACAAAGCATGAATAGTATGTAATAATACATTTTATTTATTAAGTGTAGGTCACTAGTCAAGGTTCTGAACTACAAAAGAATTGACCAAAGTAAGAGAAACCTGAATCTTTTTGAGCTGTAAAATTTGCAAACACCAGAAGACAAACTAGTTAACATTAATAAAGGGACTTGGTGTTCATATAAGACCAAGCAATTTAATCATAAGAGTCACAAATTAAAGTGAGGATACATGTCAGTTAATCATGGTTAAGTGTAAAAGTTTATACAGAAACACGTGTTTTGTATTCATTTGCTTGATGTAAACATCAGTTTTTTCCATAAGAACCCTATAGGCGAGCCGTGAAAACAGTCTCTTGCATAAATGCAGAGTAATATTGTGTACAATAGATCTTTGTGGTCCGATCCTTTTATGGACCCCGCGCATAGCAGGAGCTTAGTGCACCGGACTGAGTGCCCTTTCAATAAGAACCCTATAGGATGTCATTATATTCCCTAAGAACAATATATGTAAATTGTTTTTAATATCTGTCACTTTCAATATCTTTAGCTGAGATGGCTCAGATATACATAATTAAACTAATGGTCAATATGCCACCAAAGAGGTGCCAGAAAACTAATCTAATATATGGTACAAAAATATCATACTCTTAAATTATAGCCAATAACAACAACAACAACAATCCAGTATAATCCTACTAGTGGGGTCTGGGGAGGGTAGTGTGTACGCAGACCTTACCCCTACCCTGGGGTAGAGAGACTGTTTCCGATAGACCCTCGGTCTCGCTCCCTCCAAGAATTCTCCACCCTGCTCTTGGGGTGACTCGAACTCACAACCTCTTGGTTGAGGTGGATGGTGCTTACCACTAGAGCAACTCACTCTTGTAATATATAGCCAATATATAGTAATAAACTGTTTGGGCCATGAATATGGGCCCGGACTCTCTCCAACCGCCGGCACAATGTCCCACAACCATTTTGCCGGCCCAAAAATCTACATTTCTCCTACCCTTCAAAACAGAATGAACTTCTTTCCATTCTCCTCTCCATTATAACTCACCAAACAATATTTCCACCATCTTATCACCTTCATTATTTTCTCTTCTTCTCTGTCAAAAACCATGTTAACATCTCCGGTCCACGAGGACGCCGGCTTGTCGCCATCTCCAACCATTAGCTCCGCCACGTTAGAGGTGGAAGAAGTCCGTCTTAGCGTGAACTCGGAGGTGGAAACAACCATATACAATGCTCATACTTCCATTTCATCCTCCATAAAGCCCCATGCAACGTCTAACGATCCATGCTGGAACGCCATGCGTCGTGTCCAGACAGAAGTCGCGAGTTTGAGCCTTGATGATTTTTCCTTTATTCGAAAAGTTGGAAGTGGAGACATTGGTTCTGTTTATCTTGTTGAACTAAAGGGTAATAAAGGGTGTTTGTTTGCAGCTAAAGTGATGGATAAAGAGGAATTGGTTAGTAGGAGTAAAGAAGGTAGAGCTAGGATAGAAAGGGAAATATTGGGAATGTTGGACCACCCTTTTTTGCCTACCCTTTATACAACGTTGGACACTGATAAATGGTCTCTTTTGTTGACTGAGTTTTGTCCTGGTGGTGATCTTCATGTTCTCCGGCAACGGCAGCCGGAAAAAAGATTTGATGAAGCCGCCGTCCGGTTAGTAGTACTTCTCTTCTATCATTACTGTCTTTTTGATTTAACCATCTGTTATTCGAAACCTACTATACCGATTAATTCAGATTCATGCCGCATAGACATGTTAAAATGGAGAAGTACTACCAACAGGGTTGTAGTGGCGTGTGTAAGTACTCTTTCTTCCTTATTACCAAAGACTTAAGGTTCAAGCTTGGATATCGCCTTTGTTAGAGAGTGCTTTAATCCTAATGTGAGATTTTTTGAAGCAAATACGGATTTAGTCTGGTCCCAATACTAGTACTATACACTAGGTGATAAACCAAAAAATAAATGAGAAGCGCTATTGTATTAGTCAATTCTCTATTTTCAGAGCTCAAACCTAGAAGTCCGATTAAGGTTAGAGGAATTCCATCCATCCCGGCCGCCATACTCATTGATTTTTCCTCTACAATTAATTATTCCAACTATATTTTAATTAACTGTGTGGTGATGATTGATGTAGTCAATGTGAATGTTTGTCCAGTTTGCCACTTTGCCTATGGGCCACTTTGGTAGAGTTCTAAGATAATGTGGAAATAAATTTTAATATAAAATGATGTTTAATGTGTCCTACTATTATTTTGCTTTCTATTATTAGCTGAAACTTATTATGACTAATTAATGTAACATGTGACTTTGTCTATTTGATGTAACAGGTTCTACACATCAGAAGTGGTGGTTGCTTTAGAGTATTTACACATGATGGGGATAATTTATCGTGATTTAAAGCCTGAAAATGTACTAGTAAGATCAGATGGTCATATTATGTTAACTGATTTTGATCTCTCATTAAAATGTGACGATTCAACAGTAATGCCTCAGCTTGTTCAAGAAAGTAGTCCAAAGCTAAATCATTCAAATGATCGTTCCTCCAATAATTCACCTCCATATAATTCTACGTCTTCGTGCATTCTACCAAATTGTATCGTGCCACATGTCTCGTGCTTGTACTCTAAACACAGGCGAAGAAGAAGAAGAAGAACGATTCAACGGCCCCTCAGGATGGTAGCTGAGCCAATCGAGGCGCGATCGATGTCATTTGTTGGAACCCACGAGTACTTGGCCCCAGAAATTGTGTCAGGGGAAGGCCATGGCAATGCAGTGGATTGGTGGACGCTAGGGATTTTCATGTATGAATTGTTATACGGTGTGACGCCTTTTAGAGGGCTTGACAATGAGTTCACTCTCTCAAACATTGTGGCTCGACCCTTTGAGTTCCCTAAGGAACCAATAGTTCCAACCATGGCTAAGGACTTGATCACTCAACTTTTGGTTAAGGACCCTACCATGAGAATGGGGTCCACAATGGGGGCCACAACAATTAAACAACATCCTTTCTTTGATGGTGTGAATTGGGCACTCTTGAGATGTACAACCCCACCTCATATTCCCCAATATTTCAAAACTAGAGACTTTGTCTCATCTTATGATAATTGTGATGATTATGTTGATTATTATTAATGATAAGAGTTTCACCAGCATTGTATAGTCATTATATATATGTAACTGTTTATTGCTAGTCTGATATAACTAGTTATCTAGAAAATAGAGTAAATAATTTGATGTAGTATGTGAAAACGCATTAATAATATAAAAGAATTTTTACACTATTAGTGCATTAATCTAATTTTTTCACTTGATATTCATGAATAGAACTGCATATGCTACCATATTAGGCGTAATTGCCACACCAATGATTGATATATTAAAGTTGCACTAGGTTGTTAATAGGGAAATGAGTTTTAAAAGGGGTCTTAGAAGAAGATTTGTTTTAAAATAAATTATTCACATAAATTGTGAATTGGATCCTAAATTGTAAAATAATTATTAATTTTGACTTTTACTCACTTACGGGGCCTTGTTTATAAGTAAGGCGGGACAGCTGATTACAAATAATTTGTTGGTAGATTGCTTTATACATGGTAACATATTTATCAGTCTAGATTGCATAACATTTTTCTCCAAGCTGGTAATTCTTTTATTCTAATATTCTATTCATTGGATGATGTTACCCTTTATGTGAGGTAATGAGTTTGCATGTATATAGTCATCATTCCTTCTATTTATAAAAAGTTGAGAGTTGATATTAATGATTGTCATGAAATGGAGAGATATCAAGTATTCGAAATTCATTAATTTGATTAATTTGAATTCGCGTCTCGTTAAGTCCATTAAAAAAAGCTTTCTTACCAAAAGTTTATCTATAGGATTACTCTTTTATTTGAGATAATGATTTTGCATGTACTCATCTTGCTATTTATGAATACTTGAGAGTCGATATTAGTAATTTCGCTATGAAATGGAGAACTATCCTATATTATAAACGTATTGACTTTATTAACCCGATTTTGCGTAGTGTAGGGCCTATTAGTAGTTTATCTATTCATATGTGCTATTCAAATTAGTTTGAAACAGGGGCGTGTTAATCAACAGCTGAGCAATAAGCTAGTAGCTAACTGTGATTAATTTTAATATAATATTAAACTAGAGTTAGAGAGTTAGTTAGTTGACAGTTAAGTAAGTCGGTTAGGTTATTATAAGTAGTAGTCGACTCTGTACAGTTGTCCAGCTTTTTCAGAAATACATGTAGCTCTTCTATGATTTCCTCTTCTTCCAGATTCTTTTTCTTAGCTTTGATTTCCATATCCATAGCAGCTAACATGGTATCAGAGCTGGTTGAAATCTAAGCTAATTTGCGAGCACATCTCGTCTTCTCTGTTACTTCAATTCTGCAATTGAGTGCTGAATTGAGCTAGAGTAACCTTCGATTGAAGATAGGGTTTGTTAGCTACTTACTCTGAAGCTATTTCTTAGTCAATAATGGCGATTGGAGATGAACACACTACCACAACCTTAACTACTGGTAATTTCACGGCTGGAATTACTACATTTCCTACCATCGATCACAACCACCCTTTTTACCTGCAATTAACAGATACACCAGGTAGTTCTCTGATTTTTCTTTAACTTACTGGATCAGACAATTATGCCTTGTGGAGTCGTGCAATGAGAATTGGCTTGCTAGGTAAAAGTAAACTAGGTTTTGTCGATGGCAAATTTCCTAAGTCTAAATTTGAGCCTGGGCTTCATGATCTATGGGAGAAAGTTAATGCTATAGTTCTCTTATAGATAATGAATGCTGTGAGACCGGGGTTGTTGAGTAGTGTCTTGTATGCATCTAGTGCTCATAAAATTTGGAAGGATTTGAAAGAGAGGTTTGATAAAGTAAATGGTTCAAGAATACTGTATTTGCACAGAGAAATTCACACACTAACCCAAGGTACTATGACTGCAACTGACTACTTCTCAAGGCTTAGAGAGCTGTGGGATGAGTTTGATGCCCTCATGCCTTGTCCTTGTCCTGAATCTAAACAGTATGCTCTACACTTTGAGTATCAAAGACTTCTTTAATTTTTCATTAGGTTGAATGAGTCCTACTCTCAATCAAGGAGTCAGATCATGATGATGTCCCCTCTCCCTAGTATAAACAAAGCTTATTCTTTGTTAGTAGATCATGAAAGTCAAAAAAACCTCACAAGCACAACACAAGTTGCTCAGGTTACTGAGGCTTTGGAGAGTACAGCCATGTATAGCAGTAAGAATGTGAATAATGCTGGAAATTATAAATCCAAAAAGAGCCAAGTTTAATGTGAATACTGTCACTATAAGGGACATACAAAAGAAAATTGTTACAAATTGATTGGATATCCTTCTGACTTCAAGACCAAAAGAAAAGGAGTTAGTCCTGGACAATATGCCAATTATGCAGGCAATGTAGAAATTACATGTGTAGAAAGATGTAATATGGCTACCAATGACACCTACTATCAATCAACAATCTACTAAGTGGATAATCTAACTCAGGTACATCACAACAAATGAGTCAACCTGCTCTTTTCAGTAGATGTCACATCCAGCTCCTGTTTTCACTCCTGAGCAATATCAACAAATTATTCATCTACTTTCTAAAGGGAGCTCAGAAGGATCAGACACATCCAACAAAGTTGCTGCAACAGGTATTCTAAATCATGCGAATGCTTTTATGTCTCAATGTGTCAATAGTAAGTGGATAGTTGACACCGGGCCTTCAAACCACATGACTTCAAGTTTAGAGATGCTACATACTCATATACCACTTCCAAATACAGAGGCAAACAAAGTATATTTGCCTACTGGACATGTTGTGTCAGTGTCACATACAGGTTGCACTTCTGTATTAAGTAACCAGGAGATCTCTAATGTTCTGTACATTCCTGACTTTAAGTTTAACTTATTGTCAGTCTCAAAACTCACTAAGGAGCTAAAGTGTATGGTTGGATTCTTCCCTGACTTCTGTATTTTTTAGGACCTCTTCAGTGGTTAGGTGAAGGGGATTGGTAGAGAAAAACATGGGTTGTTCTGCAAGGAGGCACCTCAAAACAAGATCTACATCAGGCAACAAATAAGTATGTTAACACAGTAAATACTATGTCAGTATCTTCATGTACTTCTATTTCTAGCACTTTGTGGTATAGAAGGTTAGGACATGCTCCTTTAGATATAATAAAGAGAGTATAAACACTAAGCAAACTCACAACAATTGATTCTCATCATTGTACTGTCTGTCCTGTAGCCAAACAAACCAAGTTGCCCTTCCAGCTAAGCAGTACCACTACAAAATCAGTGTTTGAACTAGTTCACTGTGATATATGGGGACCTTATAGAGTGCCCACACATTATGGTAAGAGATATTTTGTCACCATAGTTGATGACTATACAAGGTATACTTGGATCTTCTTACTACACTCTAAGTCAGATGTTATTGTAGTTCTAAGAGATTTTCTTAATCAAGCAAAAAATGTCTTCTCTACTGCTGTAAAAGTTCTAAGAACTGATAATGAAAGTGAATTTTTCAGTACTGAGTTTAAGAGTCTACTATCTAGTCTTGGTATTTTACATCAAAGCACATGTGTTTCTACAACCCAACAGAATGGGGTGGCAGAAAGGAAACACAAGATCATCTTGGAAATAGCTAGATCACTCAGATTCCAACCTGCTGTACCTTTACGATTTTAGGGAGAATGTGTTGCTACAACAGTATACTTACTTAATCGACTGCCTTCTAAAGTTGTTGGATACAAATCACCATTTGAGATGCTGTATTTGCACCCTCCTTCATTGCCTCATCTCAAAGTTTTTGGCTGTTTATGTTATGCCACCATACCTCAAGTGCTGGATAAGTTCTCACCCAGAGCAATACCTGTTGTGTTCTTAGGATACTCCTCCACTCAAAATGGGTATTTGTTGTACACTTTGCATTCAAGAACATTCATAGTCAACATGAATGTTGTGTTTCAAGAGAATATTTTTCCCTTCAAGCATGCAACATCTATTGGAACTCCTGTATTCCCTATCCTAGATTTGTTATCTCCTACTCTGAGCAAAATCACTTCTCCTTCCCCTACACCACAAGTAACAGAAGTGTCCATTGATACTAGTTCAAATCAGTTGCCTGCACACTCTTCTCAGGGAGCCCCTCACTCTGCAACAAACTCAGAAGAAGCTGCTTCTACAACTCCGTCTGTTGTTGGTCAATTGCGTGATGTCAGTCATAATACACTTGTGTTTCCTCAACAAGCTGATGAGATTCCTACAGAACACAGAAGATCATCTAGACCAAGCAAGCCACCTCTGTGGCTGCAAGACTATGTCACTACTTCTAAAGGCTCTAAATGCACTTATCCTATCTCTTCCTATGTGGACTACTCTCATGTCACTCCATCCTATAAGAAAGCTCTTGCAACCTATTCAGCTATTTCAGAACCAACTTCCTTCAAAGAAGCTGTAGCTGATCCTAAGTGGATAACAGCAATGAAGTTGGAAATTGCAGCCTTTGAGGATAATCACACTTGGAGTATTGTAGATTTTTCATCTAGGAAGACTCCTATTGGTTGCAGGTGGGTTTACAAAATTAAGTACAAAGCATTTGGTGAAGTAGAGAGGTTTAAAGCCAGGCTAGTAGCTAAAGGTTATAGCCAGAAAGAAGACTTGGATTATGGAGAAACTTTCTCCCCTGTGGCCAAGATAGTGATTGTTAGGTCTGTTATTGCCTTAACAGCCTCAAGACATTGGTTGATTTTTCAAATGGATGTCCACAATACCTTTCTCAATGGAGATCTCACTGAAGAAGTCTATATGCAATTGCCTGAGGGGTTTGCTAGACAGGGGGAGACTTATAGGAAGGTCTGCAAACTACATAAGTCCCTTTATGGGCTTAAGCAGGCACCTAGACAGTGGAATATGAAGCTGACATAAGCTCTACTCAACATGGGTTTTCAACAAAGTCACTATGGTTACTCTTTGTTTACAAAGAAGGCTGGGGATGATATAGTTGTCATATTGGTATATGTTGATGATCTTCTGATCACTGGGAGCAACCAACAACTATTATGTAGTACTAGATCAGACCTCAAGAAGAGGTTCAAAATGAAAAATCTAGGAGAACTTAAGTTCTTTTTAGGGATTGAGTTTGCAAGGTCCAAGAGAGGAATCCTTATGTGTCAAAGAAAATATGCCTTAGAGATAATTTCTGAGTCAGGTTTGAGTGGTGCAAAACCAGCTGGAACACCACTAGAGCTGAATCAGAAGTTAACTTTAGTGGAGTATGATAACTGCTTCAAGAATGACAACACTCAGGTAGATGAAGTTCTTAACAATCCTGGTGCTTATCAAAGGCTCATTGGAAGATTGTTGTATCTCACTATGATAAGACATGATATTGCATTTGTAGTTCAGGTTATTAGTCAGTATATGCATTGTCCTAAAATCTCTCACATGGAAGCAACACTAAGAGTTGTAAAGTACATAAAAGAGGCTCCTGGACTGGGGTTGTTCTTGCCTGCAGAATCTGCAAATCAATTAAGTGCCTATTGTGACTCAGACTGGGGGGCATGTATACAAACTAGGAGATCAGTCACATGGTATTTGGTAAAGTTTGGAAGTGCATTGATATCCTAGAAATCCAAGAAGTAGAGTACTTTATCCAGAAGTTCTGCAGAAGCTGAGTTTAGGAGCATGGCATCATGCGCAGCAGAAGTCACCTGGCTAGTAGGACTGTTTAGTGAACTTGGTGTCAAAGTTGAACTCCCTATAACTCTGACATGTGATAGTAAAGCAGCAATCCAAATTGCAGCAAATCTAATCTTTCATGAGAGGACAAAACACATTGACATAGATTGCCACTTTGTGAGAGAGAAGCTGAGTCAAGGTCTGCTAAAAACTGAGTATGTTAATACTGAAGACCAACTAGCAGATATACTTACCAAAGGTTTAGGAAAAGCTCAACATGAACAGCTGCCGAACAAACTAGGGTTGAAGAACTTGTATCAACCATCGGCTTGAGGGGGATTGTTAATCAGCAACTGAGCAATAATCTAGTAGCTAACTGTGGTTAATTTTAATGTAATATTAAACTAGAGTTAGAGAGTTAGTTAGTTGAAAGTTAAGTAAGTCGGTTAGGTTGTTATAAGTAGTAGTCGACTCTGTATAGTTGTTTAGTTTTTAGAAATGCATGTAGCTCTTCTCTGATTTCCTCTTCTTCCAGATTCTTCTTCTAGCTTTGATTTCCATATCCATGGCAGCTAACGGGGCGGAGCTAGAAGCTGAAATATGTGTTCAGCCGAATCCAGTAGCTTTTGTTCAAATAGTATATTTGTGTTAAAAAATAAATTTAGAACCCAATTATTAATATTTAAATCCAATTAACTATATATAAATATTAAAATTATTGTTCTAAAATTCAGAATTCAGGTTACTTTCCTTGACTTTGGTAAAGCAAAAAAGGAAAAATAATTGAATAAGGTTGAGAGAAGTAAAACCAAAAAAGGAAAAATAGAGTTCGAAAGACGGTCATTAATCAGTTTCGTCATTTTCTTCCATATAAGGCAACAATAAATAGCCTGCTGCTAGAGAGCCAAAAATTTGAACCAAACAGAAAACGCAACAGCCAAACTATAGGGTTTTGGGAAGAATTAAGCTGTTTAATTTGTCTCCTTCAACCTCTTACCAAAACCACCATATTCATGAAATCTGTGTGTCAATTTTGTATATAAAGAGATGTTACACAACTCAGCTTCAGTTTCCTCTGCAATTTTTGAGTTTTTAATTGATGAAAATGGATAATAAAGAAGCATTCAATCACAAACTCCTTGATCGTGTCCAGGAGTCAATGGAAGAAGAGGTACGTCAATGGCGTCCGAACTTTCTAGAACTTTCTACCATATCATTTTTCCTTTTTTTTTTGTTTTGTGAAAGATATACACGTTTTTGTGCTGTTTTTAGGATATGGAATGCGAGAAAATGGATGATGACGTATTCAGCCAACAACTACTTGGTGATATCTATCAGTCTCTCGAAAATGAGGTACGTCATTTGCACTGCATATTCTAGAAACAATTTTTTTTTTTTACAGTAATTCTGTAATTTCGAACCTTAAATTCTCACTTGCATTTATGCGTGAAGGCCGTTACAGTGCATCAAACATGTGATCTTCAAGTTACGTATAGAGAAGCTCTATAGTTAATCCTTTATGTTTGCTAGTACTTAATTCTTTTTTGTTTTAGTTAGAATCCAATTATTTTTCATTGTAAAATTTAGTCAAAGTTCATCTACTGAAGAGATCCTTTTGTAAGGTGTTTATTTCTTGTTTTTTTGGTATAAGTTTAATGATATGGTTAGAGACAGAGATTACAGTTTAATTATATGTGCTACGCTTGGTCTCTCTCTTAATGTCACAGCAACTCTCATTTTTCTCTGCTATTTCTAGGTTTCCAATTGCCAGAAAATGGATAAAGGCGCACTCGTTCAACAACTACTTGACCGCATTCAGTCCCTTGAGGATGAGGTATACCAATGACACTGCATTTTCTGGTAGTTTTCTATTCCCCCTTTTCCCAATTTATATGGCATTGTTTTACCGCGCATAGAGTTTAAGAGAGAAAGAAAAGCTTTTAAAACTTGTGGTTTATGAACAAGCCATAGACACTTGTGTGGCATTGCATTAAGGGTAAAATGAGAAATTTAAATTTAAATTATTTCTATATAAGAAAGTATGACATTCCTTTTTGGATATACTAAAAAGGAAAATATGCTACATAAATTGGAACAGAGGAAGGAGTATAATTTTTTTCTTCTAATTTTTGAACCTGAATTGTCTATTGTCTTAACTCTTAAATAGCTCTTGCACAAATTCCTCCTCGATTAGTGTGGTAAGCGGAGAGTGGACTAATAACATTTTGCAGCCGTGTCTTGCATTTAGCAAAGAGGCTGTTTTAATGCCTTGAAACGGTGACTTACATGTCACTATTGAGACATTGAGTAATTCCGTCGTTGTGTCAATGCTTATCCTCGTAGAAATCTACAGTGTAGGCTTAAAATTTATGTGCATTAGTAGTTTTTCTAGGTTCACGTAAAGACAAAGATCCTTCTTTGAGGTGTTTGCTTGAGTTTTTGTATTATTAAATGACGTGGAAATGTTAAAGGTATATCAATCATTGGGGATGACTTTTGCAGGGTTTGGTTGATAGCTATTTCCAAATTTGCTACTCGTTGAAGGAGGACAACGGTCCTTATTTCTTCCTGGAGCTAATTCCAAGCTTTTTATCCGATGCTCGCACTGTTATGCGTGACATGGCTGAGGCCCTGTATGTTCTTGTCGTGTTGATATGTTTTGACCTACAGTTGTTGATTTGTGTTACTTTCTTTCTTTAATTTTAGTGAGTCACCAGTTGTGGACTTTGATGTTTTAATTGAGCATTGTATCAAGCTGAAAGGAAGTTCTGCATGGTAAGTTGTATTTTGTTAAAGTAGCCATAAATGTTCTTCCACTTAAAGCTTATTTAGATACTTGATATTTGCAACACGGTCTAAAAGTTATATACATTGCATCATTAACACAGAATGGGCAGAGAGGATTCAAATAGGAAACACTAACTAGTTTGCGACGAGGCATAGTTGATTGATTTTGTTTTATCAGAAAGAAGCCGTTTTGTAATTTTTTTAATCTAAACATTACTATCTCTCATATCTTACCGAGGATTTATCAATACTTTTTCCACGGAAAACTCTCTGCAAGTGGATCATCAATCTTTTGTTGAATATGCCACAGCTGGAATCTTGGGTTAGCCTTTGCCTCTATAATTACTTGCTACAGGAATGATTCTAATGATACTGCTCAACTTATTTTGCAGCCTTGGAGCCTGTAAGATTACGAATGTATGTTCTGATTTTTCCAAGGCTGTTGACAAGAAATCCAAGGATGAGTATGATTCTTTCTTCATCAGCTTGATATTTGTATACAACTCCTTGTTCTTTAGGTTTTACGATTGACTTGCTTGTTAGGTAATCTGTTTGAATTGGAAGCTGTTTAATACATGTCCTTATTCATCTCAAAAATGTAGGGATCTTGTGGTATCTCACTGGCATTGATTTAGTTTTGATGGAGATGGAAAACTAATGGTTTAGAGAACTTAATTGTACTTGGCTTTTTGTTACCATAGCTTCCATTTAGGTAGACAGTTTAGAATGCATTCCCTTGAACAGGCAAATATAAGAAAAGGAAAATTGAGTTTCATCTTGCCTGCAACCCCATGCATTTTATGGCCATTGAACCCCTTAATCTTTTACTTTCATTTTCCTTTCATGGAAAAAAGAAATCTAGCAACTCACTCTGTTTAACACTTATGCTGACAAAAGGAGGACAAATTGTAATTCTAGTTTTTCACGTGGGCTAAGAATGTTTAAAAAGGTTCTTCTACATGTAAGCAAACTGCATAACCAGTGTGATGCTTATTATTGCTTCTTTTTCCTTCTTGTGATAAGGCTGGGAGACAGGGCTTTTACAAGATGTATGAGCACTTTATTTAAGAACAACTTTAGGATATAGTGCGGGTCTAGATGTGGGAAAAGATGTTTAAGAAAACGTTCTTTCTTATTCATGTAAGAATATTGCACAACTGTGATCTTGCTTTATATATTGTTTCTTTTCACTTAATATTAAGATTGAGAGACAAGGGCGGACTCTTTTAAGATGTGATGTATATTAGTAGAGATTATATATATAAAGAAAAAAGAAAATCAAACATTTGTTCAAGGTATTCTGAAGATGTGTATGGATTCAGCATAGTCCAGGAGAAAAAAATTGGAACCTTTGCTGGTGAGCTCTTCTGCTTCTTGTTTCCTTTCATGTTAAAGGTGGATGACTGTTTCTCGCAACTATTTTTCTGATTAGGACAGAAAGGTTCTGTGAAGAAAACTCCTTAAAAATCCTGGATTCAAATCCCTGCTTGGTGCATGATATATTAGAACACTCTACATTTCAGTTGAAAAAAGTAAAAAAGAAAGAAAGATTGAGTGGATCCATCTATTTTATCTATAAGGTCCTGTCTGGAGGTAACTAGTAATTATATTATGAGATTAAGGAGAAAGCTTAATTGTTTGAGGGATTAAGGAGAAAGCTTAATTGTTTGAGGGCACTCAGGAGCACACCTTGGGGTAGTTTTCTTGAGGAAGTCAGGTGCATATCCATGGACTTTAGACTTTTACCTGAGAGATACACCTGTTTCCTTTTGCCAGAATTGTCTGCATCAAAAGCTTTTTCTTTCCCTTAATGCACAAAAAAAGGAAAGAAAAGAGAAAGACGTTAAACGTCTCGAGTCATTTAGTATTGTGTTGGGTGACATGTCACCTGCATTCTATGTTCCCTCATAGGAAGATCTAGAATTCAATGAAGTTTTGGCTGTTCTGGTTACTGGAAGTGGTGGTTGTCCGAGTGGGTTACTCTATTGTATCCTCATGCATACTTGTCTGCGTGGTTTTTGACCTACATCTGTGTGGATGTTAGTTGTGAGAGAGGATGTATTAATCATTTTGCAATGATCAGAATGGTACTAATCTTGTTGCTTGGTTTTTTTTGTGACGTAGAATCGTTTCAGCATTAACTTTTCTTATTATGGTTAGAATTTCATTACCATTTGGAATCTTTTCTTTTTCAAAGCATAGATTTACATGATAGGAGTGTGCTTTCTCTAACAAGAAAAATCATTAACCACCCTCTGTGAGAATCATCTTGTTGGTCATCCTAATTTGCAAATATCACGAAGACGTCCCGTTTGGACTATATTTGGGTGAAGTTGAAACAACTGAGTATTTGAAGTTGAAGTTGAAATAGAGTATTTGGAAAAAAAAATTGTGTCCGGACATGAACTTCAGTTGGATAAAAGTTGAAGTTTGTCCTCAAACCAGTTTTCAAACTTCAAATTCTCTATTTCAAGTTGAAGTTGATATAATGGACAAAATTGTAAAACAGTCATTGATTTGCAAATAATATTTCATTGTTTTCATATAACATATTCCAAACGTCTAAGTGGTTATCTGACAAAACGTTTCCCCTTGGCTCTGTAGGTGTTTGCGGATATTAAGAAACATCAATCGAGAATATCGTGATCTTCAGAGCAAGTTGGAAAGCATTATGCAGGTACTATATTGTCATGTCTACATTTACTCTTAAGTCGTCGGTGACTTTTCAACTGTGTCATCTGGTAATACCGGAGAATCCAGCTTCTTCATGAGCTGCCCGTAGATGTCTGGGCAAATTACATTAACTTTCACTTACGAATACACCTATTCTATATCAATCTTTCTAACAGGTGTAGAAGTAAGGTCTTTCATGAATAATTCTAAAGCAGCTTAATATGATTTTCTTTAACTTATTTTAATCACTATTTAACCATCTATCAAATTTCTTCTGACACAATTGTATGTCTCTGTTGTATGGTTTGTTATATTGCATTGCTCTAATACTATAATCCCTCTGTAATGCAGTTAACTCATTATAATCCTGAAGATTATATTGCTGTCAGCTGACAGAAGTAATGAACCTAAAATTATAACCTCTTGAGATTATCCTGATCAAAGTTACATTCTACTTTTATCTTTTACTCCTATAGTACTATGCTATGCAATGTTGGCTTTCGTACATTTCCTACTAGATCCCACTCTAAGATGTCCCTAAGAACTATATCAAATTTTCCTTTTTTCCCTCTGTTTCTTGATTATGTCATTCCTGCATTTCATCATGTGAACATAGCTAGAGGAAAGTTAATAATATAACAGGAGACAGAAACCTCAATTAGGATTATATAAAGCCTTTTTAGCACGCATGAGAGTTACCGTGGATGCGGCACTTTGAGATACTTGATAAATTTACTATTCTGGTGGTATTCCGAGAGAACCTGAAGTTACTAATTTTGGCTCTTAAATTATGAGAGTATGCTTTTGTTAGTCAGGAAACTGCTGCTTCTTGCCGAAATGCTAATCATGATAAATAAGAATTTTGCTCGTATTTAAGACTAAACCATTCAATTTCAGAGGAGGTTTTATAGAGTAATCAACCTAATTTCTTCTTGCATTTTTGTTTTCAACTGTAATGCTAGTAGAAGTTTGTGTAAATTGTCTAATAAGTAACATTCTTCTTTGCATGTAAATGAAGCTTGAGAAGGAAATCGTTTCTGCTGACAGCTCAGAGTCATGATCTGTCACTGGTGATTCTCTCATCCTAAGTAACCGTAATATTCTGTACTTCCCTTTTTTTTAATATTTGTGTGTAATGCTTTTTGCTTCCAGATCTAAAGATGGGGAATCAAGGAAAGGCCGAATCATGGACATCGTTTCAAGAATCAATTATAACGTTGGAGAGCTTGAGAAAGCTGCTTAGGTTTCCAAATCTGAAGAACAAAGAATGTGCTTTACAATTCTACTGCTAGAAAAGCTATGAAAAATAACAATGTTTAAACTTTTTTAATTACCATACAGGTGCAACTGTTTTGTATAAGACAATTACAGTATCTTCATTTATTTTATCTTGTTTTATTGTACCGTGTTCTTTTATGGTTGAAAAGTCAAGCTGCGAAGCAAGATAGTAAGAGTATTTTAAAATATCTTTTTTAAGTTGTGCACAAGCCATCCCGCGTTCCCGCAAGATCTAGGGAAGAGTCGCATCCCAAGGGTGTGATGTAGACAGCTTAACCTAATGCAAGCATTAGTGGCTACTTCCATGGCTTAAACCCTTCTGTGACATATAGGTTAAAAAAATTATCTTTTTTAAGTGAGCTTTATTAATTATTACACTATTCGTTTTGTTAGGTATTTATGGAAGGCCTAAAAGGATGAAAAGATCACACTTTCGCGGTTAGCCTTGACCCTTTTCTTGAAAGCCAAACGTCAAATTGTCTTGCAAATTATTTTTTGAACTGTAAATGCTGTCGAACTTCCCGATAAAGGAACTGTATAAGACAAGGATCAAATGAAGTTAAAATGGTTGTGTCCTCTTATTGGAGAATCAAGCACTTATTTATTTGTTCATATGTACTAGACCACCTCTTACAGAAAAACACATGAGTCCAAAAAACATATTGTCCTTTTTATTAATGGTTGCTCTCTTCAATTTATAGAAGTTTACACTTGTATAAGTGGTCTCCAGCATAGAGTCCATGTCCGAAGAGAAAGTTATACAACTAGGGAATGAAAGAGCTTCTCAAATGGATGAAATGGGGACTCAATGCTTGTGCTTTCAAGAAGCTTCTGTCAAAAAATAAAATTGCACCAAACTTGTCTATCAAATAGATAAGGAAATATTTTCAACAAGTTATTAGCAAGAAAGGGAAAGAAATAATTTGTGCTTTCAACCACATAAGACATGTTTAACTCGGGACTTCCTTTCCCTATGATGATTGAGAAATGAATCTTCTGTTTCAGTCTGCGTCAGCATACAGTTGACAATAAGTTTGTGCTCGAGGAGGATAAACTGGACAACTTCGTGAGTTTCCTCGAAAAAAGTGGTATTGATCTGAATAACTTCAGGTATTAATTTGTATGCCTGCATCTTTCTAATGGTATTCAGGACACCATTTAGACACGAAAGTGTAACAAAACTGATTGAACGCTAAGAGAACTACTTGTAAATCTCTCTTAACCTTGAGAAAGTTTTCAGCATTTGCTGGGATTTCCATTTCAAATGCACACGCCAAAGATTACTCAACATTAGGGAGGTCTTGTCCTCAAGTGAAGAATATCACAGCTATGGTACATTTGGTACAGGTGAATTGGTTGAAGAGAGCGGACTCAAGCCCTGACTGACCTTTACCTGAAGCTTCACACCATGAGATGTAATCAAGAAGAACCAGTTGGAAGAACCATGGAAGTCTGATTGTAAAATATCAGTGGCAGCTTTACATGGGCTTTTTCCGCTAGTATGCATACACCAGGGACTATTATGCATACACCAGGTAAAGTTGTTGCCATGTGACCAGGTGGTCACTGGTTCAAGCTGTGTAAACAGCCTCTTGCAGAAATGCAGGGTAAGGCTGCGTACAATAGACCTTTGTAGTCCGGCCCTTCCCTGCACTCCGCGCATAGCGGGAGCTTAGTGCACCAGGCTGCCCTTTTTATGCATACACCAGGGACTATTATTTCTTAAAAAGAGATGCGACTCAAATTTGAACCCAAGGAGGAGGCAAGCTCATATCAGCTAGGGCATCACTATCTTTGGAATGGTCAACTGGAGTAAGCCGAAGAATGGATGTGTTGCTAACTACAGTCAGAGCTCGGGTTTAAAAATTTATTGACCTCTCAATAGTCAATCAACTACGCCTCAACAGTAAACTAGTTGGGGTCGATTGAATGAATCCTCTTGTATCTACCGAGAGGAGTTATCATGGTTAGACTATCTCTATGCTGCCTGTCAACCTACTGCAATCCTTCTCCACAATTCGGGCTTGAGACCGAGTTTGCTTGAGACATATTGAAGTCATGGAGTTAACATTGTCGACCTCTCACACAGAGATTCCAGCCAAGAACTAATTAAATATTTATTCTACTTAATTGTCACCTGTCAATCATTGGTAGATGAATCTATTCAGATATCTTGTATACTTACTCCTCAAACTGCAATGAGAACATGACCTCAGGCACATATCCTGAATCAAACAATTGGGCCGTCAATCCAGTCAAAACTTGCTGCAGATAGCTTTCCTGAAGGGACATAATATTACATGCAGAGAATGTATATATTTTATTCTGCAACTCAGTCCAACTATATCCAGTCTCCTTCTTTAATGATTTCTCCTTTATCAGCTTTCTCATCTTGGCCGTTTCATCCCACATCTGTAATTCCGCATAGATATTAGACAATACGATATAGGCTGAAGTATCATCTGGATCGATACCTAAAATCTTTTCAGCGGCATATTTCCCCAAGATGAAGTCTCTGTTAGCTTTGCAACCAGACAAGAGGCACCGCCACACCACCTTATCTGGTTCCCCTGGAAAGCTCTTTATAAAACCATAAGCTTCTTTTGTCTGTCCTTTGCGAGCAAATAGACTCACTATACACGCCAAGTGATCTGTCCTTGGAGTGATTCCATACACCTGGGTCATACTATTGAAGTGATGAAGTCCCTCATCTAAAAGTCCAACGTGTCCACAGGCAGATAATACTCCAAGAAATGTGATATCATTAGGTTTAATCCCACTATTTTGCATAGTAGCATAAATCTCTAAAGCTTCTTTCCCAAACCCATGTTGCGCATATCCTACAAGCATGGTGTTCCAAGATACCAAGTTTTTCATAGGAAGGATGTCAAAAACTCTACGAGCGTCTCCAAGTCGTCCACATTTAGCATACATATCAATGAGGGTGCTCCCAACAACCACATTGGAATCAAATCCAGGCTTCAGAACACGACAATGAGATTGCTTGCCCCATTCAATAGCAGGTAAATCCCCACAAATGCTCAAAATGCTAGAGTAGGTGTAAAGACTCGCTTCGAAACCCTCAAGCAACATCTCCTTGAGAAATCTCATAGCATCTTCATACCGACCTGAGCTCACACATCCAGCAATTAGCGTATTCCAGCTAACAACATCATGTTCTTTCATTTCTTGAAAGAGCTTTAATGATTCGTCAAACAGGTCACTCTTGGAGTAAAGGTCCATCAAAGCATTGCATACGAAACTAAATGAGTCGAATCCCAATTTTACAATCCGGCAATGGATCTGTTTCCCAACTCGAACTCCTTTTACATCAGCAAAAGCTCCAAGAACTGAAGAAAAAGTTCTCTCACTTGGTTTCAAGTCTGAGGAAAGCAACTTACAGAAAAGGTCAATGGCCTCTCTTCCACTCCCTAACTGCACACAGCCACCAATCATTGCAGTCCAAGCATGCAATTCCCGTGCATCTGCCTCATCAAAAGCTCGATGTGCCAAGTCTAATACACCACATTTTGCATAAAAATCAATCAAACCAGTCACCAAAAACTGATCCATCCCAAAACCAGACTTGACAATCAGACTATGAATTTGCATCCCAAGTTGCAAAGTTTTCATAGCAGCACAAGCATTCAAAACACTCCCACAGAAAAACTCGTTCACTATCCCCCCTACCCTCAAAGCCAACAAGAAAATCATCAATCCTTCTTGATACTCCCCACAATGGCAATAACAAGAAATGAGAGAAGCCCAAGTAACAGAATTGGGTTCCAAAATGCCATCAAATACCAGTCTTGCTGACTTCAACAACCCACATTTGCCATAAAAATTAACCAAACAATTAGTCACAAAACTATTAAGGCTCTCCTCAGTTCTATACATCCTCCCATGTAACTCCTTCCCTGTTCTTTCAGCTCCTAAACTAGTGCAAGCTGATAAAGCAGCTACATATGTATAACCATTTGGAGCAAACCCATCTTCAAGAACCATTGATCTAAAACAACCCAAAGCTTTTTCCGACATACCCTTTTGAGAATATGTGGAAATCAACGTTGTCCAGGAAATGATGTTTCTTTCAGGCATTCTGTCGAGCAGTTGTTGGGCATCAGCGAACTGATTGAGTTTTAGGTACATGACGAGCAAGTGATTGTTTATGTAAACGTCAGGTTTGGACCCAAATTTGAGTAGCTGTGCATGGACAGCCTTGCCATTGAGCAGGGATTTTGAGTTGGTGCATGCCCGAAGAAGTTGACTAATGGACATGAAAGAAAATATACAGAGTAATAATGACTACAGTGAAAATGTGAAATATAATTTCAAAATTTTAGACTCCTAAATAAAGTTATAATCTGTTTGACCAAACTTTTAAAATCAATTTATTTTGAAAAGTATTTTTCTTAAAAAGTAAAGTACTTTTGGTGATAAATAAAATATTTTTGAGCAGTAATTAGTATTTGGCCAAATTTTTAAAAACTGTTTCTAAATATATTTTTCTCAAAAGTATTTTTCAGAAAAATGATTTCGAAGAAAAACTACTTTTTTCTGCTTCTCAAATACTACTTTTTCTTTTACTTAAAAATATTTTTTTTTCTAAAAACTTGGTCAAACACTCTCAATTTTTGGAAAAAGACACTTTTGATAAAAAAAAAAAAAACACTTTTGATCCAAAAAGAAAATTTGGCCAAACAGACTATTAGGCTATATAATTTCTCTCAAACTTTGGGAATATATAATTTTGCCTAATGATGTCAGAATGTAAGTTATTACTTGACCAGGAGTTTAAATGGTTAGTATTATTTTTATTGTTTTAATGACTTATGGATTAGTATTTTTGTCTTAAGGAAATTGGCTCATCACTTCTTATCATTGAATCGTGTTAGTTAGCCTATTAATTAATGTCTAACTTAATTCTTTTAGATTTTCACTAAAATAAGTTATAACATTTCATGTTAGCCACTTGAAATTTTAAAAATTTTATCAATCATTCACGAGCTAGTGAAAGAGTCTTATAATTTCTTGTGGTACATGCACACAATACATCCCACCTAACAATAATAAAAGTTTAGTGACTTTAAATTAATCACCTTAATTTCAAGAATTAGTATATTTTTTCTCTAACCAAATTGTGGAGCAAATCAGAAGATGCTTAATTATCATGATTGTCTTAATACATATACACCCCTTTCAACTTGCCCATTTCTGGTTTTCACACCCTAAAAAATGAGTTCCTTTTTACACTGTTTATAGTATTTAATTTATTAATTTGTGCAGTTATGTCCTTGTCGTCATCTCCCACTTACAGTAATTGCCAATGAGAAGTTATTTTTGGGTACGTTTTCAGGTACTTTGTAATTATTGAATCCCTTATTATAATCTCAAGGAAGAAAACCCAGCTTAGAAAAGATAGGAGAAAGGGGAGGATATTAGAAAATTTTGTAAGTAGCTCTCTACAATTCCATGTTTATATAGGTTTTAGGTTAACAACTAACTAATGCCTCGCGTATTATTAGGATTTGGACAAGTGAGCAGTTGGTAAAAAACTTTCACCTGCGACCGTTAGATCCTGAGTTCGAGTCATGGTGGAGGGAAAGCGTGAAAACACTATAGATCCTCCTAATTCGGGAGGGGTTAAAAAAAAAGTATTATTAGGATTTTGATAACAAAAAGCTAGTCTCTTAAGAATTTGATAACCAGAATAATCCATAATAAATCTGTATTGGATAGTTTTTACTATTTCAAGATAAGGCAAAATAAAATAATAAAATACTTAAGGGAACTCTTTCTAATTAATGAAGGACATCCTTTTGAGATATTAACTAGTTTCTCCACCAAGAGCTCAGTAAGAGAAAAAATTAAATTCCTATTGGCGTATATAATTGGGATTTCAAATTACTCGTTCTTAACAATTTGTTTGGATGGTTGTTACGTATCGTATTGTATTATATTATATTATATTATACTGTATTATTTTAGTCTATACAATGTTTGAATAAATTATACATTTTCAGTCGTTTCATAATATCATATACGAACAATTTGAAGAATAGGTATACAATAATACAAAGAAAAAGTAAAGTATGAGATAGAGTAAGTATTAAAAGCTAGGATGAAGAGTAAAATAGAATTCTAGTAAGGGCAAGATGAGAAAAGAATAAAGTAACGACGCAATCAGATCAAATCGGTCGTTACGTAAAAGGGGTCTTTTATCGACAACAATAAATTTAACGATATAATACAATAAAAATAAAATAACAATCAAAATAAATATTATATTTAAAATCACAATACGATACACTATAATAAATAACAATCATTGAAACAAAATGGTCATGAACGAGAGTTTGTATGTTATGGTTGAGCACTCTCGAAATAGTGGGAAGAGATGAGTCATTGCTGATGGAGGGAACCTACATACATACTATATAATATAGCTAAATGATGCAATAATTTGCACGTATAATCTACTTTTGGGAGTATTTTTTCTTTCTTCGAAGAATAATATATGTAAGTAGAATCTCCCCTTTTCTTTTAATTAAATCCAAAAAAGCAAAGAATCAAGCTTCCTTCTATTTTCTCTTGCCCTACTTGTTATAAAATAGGTGTTATATGGCCAAATTTTTATGTTATTTGTCATGGCATAATATCCATTATAATAAAATTTATGGATCATGACATTTGTCATGACATAATATCCAATATTATGCCAAGGATTTCTTGCTATAAATAGAGGAGCTTCTGCTCATCTGAAAATACACTAATTCAAGAGCTTTTCACACTTGTCTTTCTTTCTCCTCCTTTATTTCATTATAGAGTATTTTGTAAGAGAGTGAGTGTTGGGAAACACTTTTGTGAACCCTGTCTTTGGAGTGATCTTGTGAGGTTATTCTCTTGGGGTATTTGGGACTAATTAGAGTATTTACTCTAATTTTGTACTCTCTTTTGTACTCTTGTTGGTATAGTGAAATTGCTCCTCTCCGCTTGTGGACGTAGGTCACCTTGACCGAACCACGTTAAATTTGTGTCTTCTTTATCTTCTTTAATTGACGTTATTATCAACTTGCATTGTCTTTGTTATTGTCACTATAACTTTGTTTGGCTAAATTTTACACTACCCGATAACCCGATCCTAACAAATTGGTATCAGAGCCAGATCTAACCGGGTTAGTTTAAATAGCCAAAATGACTCTAGCAAAGTCTTATGTTGATAAATTTGACCGAAGTGCAAACTTCGGAATGTGGCAATTAAAGATAAAAGCTATCCTAATTCAGGATGGCTTAGATTTGGCACTGCAAGGAAATGAGAAGATGCTGGTTAAAATGACGGACAAGAAGTTTGCCGTCATAGACAAAAAGCAAAAGCAAGTATTATTTTAAATCTTTCAAATGAGGTTTTGCGTGAAGTTGCAGCAGAAAGCTCAGCCAAAGGCATATGGGAAAAACTTAAAACCCTATATATATGAAAAGAACAGTAGAAAACAGGCTTTACCTAAAGTAAAAACTCTACACTTTTCGTATGGCTGAAGGTACCTCTATACTTACACATCTTGATAATTTTGATTCTCTTCTTATGGATTTAAGTAATATAAATGCTGAAATCAAAGATGAGGATCAAGCTGTGTTATTGCTTGTTTTCTTACCCCAGTCGTTTAAATATATAAGAGATACTATACTTTATGGAAAGGATAATATCTCTTATAAAGATATCAAATCTATTTTGAAATCAAAAGAACAAATAGATAGAGATATTACTAGGGAAACTAGTGGGAACCAAGGGGAAGGCTTTGTCATGACCCGAAATTCCCACCTTCGGACTGTGATGGCGCCTAACATTTCACTTGCTAGGCAAGCCAACGTTAGAGTAATATTATCTATTTTTAAAATAATTTTTATATTATTAATAACCAAGAAAACAAAGACGGAAGCAAAGTTTGAAACATGGTGAAATAATTCATAAAAATAACGGTGTCTAAATACCATCCCAGAATTAGTATCACAATTCACGAGCATTCTAGAATAATATAAATAAAGGTCTGAATAAAATAAAGCTGTCTTGAAATACACACACAACTAAAGTAAAATAGACGGGAACTTCAGAACTGCAGACGCCATGCAGTTATACCTCAAGTCTCCTTCGAATAGCTGAAATCCGAGCAAGTCTATGGCACGCCGCTGGGACCAACTCCGAAATCTGCACAAGAAGTGCAGAGTATAGTATCAGTACAACCGACCTCATGTACTGGTAAGTGCTGAGCCTAACCCCGACGAAGTAGTGACGAGGCTAAGACGGTTTATTTACATTAACCTGTACGCAATATTAATAACAACCACAAATAATAGAAATAAATCAGGTAACTCATTTATAATAATTGAAGCCAACCCAGCAGTCATAATCCATTATTATTTCAACCAATTCTGTTGCAGCGTGCAACCCACTCTCACAATATATTCACATTCAATTCTGTTGCAGCGTGCAACCCGCTCTCACAATATATTCACATTTTAATCAAGTCTGTTATATATTTATTTCAATCAAATATATATATAGACTTTTAAATAAGTCTGTTGCGGCGTGCAATCCGATCCCCCAATATTGACTTTTCAATAAGTCTATTGCGGCGTGCAATCCGATCTCCCCAATATTGACTTTTAATAAGTCTGTTGCGGCGTGCAAACCCGATCCTCCAATATTAACTTTTTAATAAGTCTGTTGCGGCGTGCAACCCGATCCTCCAATATTAACTTTTAATAAGTCTGTTGCGGCGTGCAACCCGATCCTCCAATATATCCATTTCAATCAATTCTTATAGAAGAAATTTTTCCAATAAATACAACAATTAATATAAAATTATAAGACAACAAGCATACAATAATTATGATTTAATTATGAAACAAACAAGGCAAATAGCAAATTATTATGAAAATCAGAAAGAACATATGCAATTTTATATTTAATATGCTAAATGTCAAATAACAATTACGGCACATAATTCAAATAGCATGTAACAATTAATGCAGGAATTCAAGAATTAATATTTGACAAAGAATAAGAGAGAAATAATTATTATAACAATTAATTTATGATTAAAAATAATTTATGATTTTTCAAGTAAGCAGGAAAACAATTAATTTGATGACGTATAGATACTCGTCACCTCGCCTATACGTCGTTCACATAAAATTCACATAACAAATAATTTAAGGGTTCTATTCCCTCAAGTCAAGTTTAACCCCTACACTTACCTCGCTTTGTAAATTTTAATCAATTATTCAACCACAACTTTTCCTTTTAAATTTGCTTCCGAAAGCTTCAAATCTATTCATAAATAATTCAATATATTCAATACTAATCATAGGAATTAATTCCATATGAATTTACATATTTTTCGGATAAAAATTCGAAATTTATTAAAATATTCGACAGTGGGACCCACGTCTCAAATCCCGAAAAAACTCACGAAATCCGAACACCCGTTCCGATACGAGTTCAACCATACAAAATTTGTCCAATTCCGATATCAAATGGACCTTCAAATCTTAATTTTTTGTTTTTGGAAAGTTTTATAAAAATTCCAATTTCTTCCATCTAAATCCGAAATAAATGATGAATATAGACATGGATTTGTGAAATATAATCACTTTTGGTTAAAGAACACTTACCCAATTCAAAGTCGTGAAAATCCCCTTTGAAATCGCCCAAATTCGAGACTTGAAACTCAAAAATGAGTAAAAATGACGACTTCCGAATTTATGGGCTCTGCCCAGTCATTTTCGTATCTGCGGACAAAAGTTCCGCATTTGCGGACTCGCATTTGCGAGACAAAGCTCGCATTTGCGATGCCAGGCTGCCAAGTGAAGTTCCGCATCTGCGGACACTCCTGTCGCACCTGCGACATTCGCTTCTGCGCAAAAAAGCCGGACCTGCGAAGACCCCAGCCCAGTCCAGTCCCGCATCTGCAATGGAAGGCTCGCTTTTGCGAGCTCGCACCTGCGGTCAAAAATCCGCAGGTGCGATTACACCAAAACCCAAAATTTCAGATTTTGCTTAAGTCCAATTCTTGTTCCGATTTCGATTCGAATCATACTCGGGGTACTCGGGACCCCGTCCGAATATACCAACAAGTCCCGTAACATAATACGGACTGACTCGGGGTCTAATATCACGTCAAACAACACTGAAATTACAATTCACACCCCGATTCGAACTTTGAGTTTTAAACTTTCAATTTGCAAATCTCGTGCCAAAACATATTAAATGAATCCGGAATGACTTCAAATTTGGCACACAAGTCATAAATGACATAACGGAGCTGTTCAAATTTCTAGAATCGGATTTCGGCCCCGATATCAAAAAGTCAACCCCGTGGTCAAACTTGAAAATCTTTAGCCTTTAAATTACTAGTTTCCGTTAAATGGTCATAACTTGAGCTAGGGACCTCCAAATTAAATTTCGGGCATACGCCTGTCCCAATCACGATACGGAGCTATCAGAACTGTCAAAATACTGACGTTTGCTTAAAATGTTGACCAAAGTCAACTCAGTTGAGTTTTAAGGCTCTATTTCATATTTTAATCTATTTTTTACATGAAAACTTTTCGGAAAATTGTACGGACTGCGCACGCAAGTTGAAGAATTATAAATGGTGCTTTTTAAGGTCTTAGAATACAGAATTACTTATTAAATTTAAAGATGACATTTGGGTCATCACATTCTCCACCTCTAAAACAAACGTTCGTTTTCGAACGAAGTTAGAAAAAAAAATAACTGAGCTGGAGAAAAGGTGTGGATATTTACTCCGCATGTCGGACTCGGACTCCCAGGTAGATGCCTCTACCGTCTGACCTCTCAATTACACCCGAACTGAAGGATAACTCTTAAACCTCAACTGTCGGACCTGCCGGTCTATAATAGCCACCGGCTCCTTCTCGTAAGTCAAATCTTTGTCCAATTGGACTGAGCTGAAATCTAACACATGGGCTGGATCACCATGATATTTTCGGAGTATAGACACATGGAACACCGGATGAACTGCTGATAAACTAGGTGGTAATGCAAGCCTGTAGGCTACTTCACCCACCCTTTCAAGAATTTCAAAGGGTCCGATATACCTAGGGTTCAACTTGCCCTTCTTTCCGAACCTCATTACACCTTTCATAGGTGAAACTCGAAGCAATATTCTTTCTCCAACCATGAATGCAATATCACGAACTTTACGGTTGGCATAACTCTTTTGTCTAGACTGAGCTGTGCGAAGTCGATCCTGAATAATCTTGACCTTATCCAAGGCATCCTGTACCAAATCGGTACCCAACAACCGAGCCTCTCCCGGTTCAAACCAACGAACTGGCGATCGACATCGCCTTCCGTATAATGCCTCATATAGAGCCATCTAAATGCTTAACTGGTAGTTATTATTATAAGCAAACTCTGCAAGTGGCAAGAAATGATCCCAAGAACCTCTAAATCTATAACACAAGCGCAGAGCATATCTTCCAATATTTGAATAGTGCGCTCTGACTGTCCGTCTATCTGTGGATGAAATGTTGTGCTCAACTCCACCCGCGTGCCTAACTCACGCTGTACAACCCTCCAAAAATGTGAGTTAAACTGCGTACCTTGATCTGAAATAATAGACACGGACACACCGTGAAGGCGGACAATCTCACGAATGTAAATTTCAGCTAACCTCTCTGAAGAATAGGTAACTGCCACTGGAATGAAATGTGCTGACTTGGTCAACCTATACACAATGACCCAAACTGCGTCAAATTTTCTCTGAGTTCGTGGAAGCCTAACAAAAAAATCCATAGTGATACGCTCCCACTTCCACTCAGGAATTTCTAACTTCTGAAGCAAACCACCAGGTCTCTGATGCTCGTACTTAACTTGCTGACAATTCAGACATAGAGCTATATATGCAACTATATCCTTTTTCATTCTCATCCACTAATAATGTTGCCGCAAATCTTGATACTTTTTTGGCGGTACCTGAATGAATAGAATACCTGGAACTGTGTGCTTCTTCAAGAATTAATTCATAAAGTCCATCCACATTAGGCACACAAATACGACCCTGCATTCGCAGAACCCCATCTCCCCCCACATCAACATGTTTAGCATCACCGTGCCGCACCGTGTCCTTAAAGACAAGTAAGTGAGGATCATTTTACTGCCTCTCTCTGATGCGCTCATATAAATAAAACCGAGCGACTGTGCAAGCTAGAACCCGACTGGGTTCTGAAACTTCTAACCTCACAAACTGATTAGCCAAAGTCTGAACATCTGCAGCTAATGGCCTCTCACCAACCGGAATATACGCAGACTGCCCATACTTACAGCCTTTCTACTCAAGGCATCAGCCACCACTTTGGTCTTTCCGGGGTGATACAAAATGGTGATATCATAGTCTTTCAACAACTCCATCCATCTTCTCTGCCTCAAATTAAGATCCTTTTGTTTGAACAAATATTGGAGACTACGATGATTAGTAAATACCTCACACGAGACACCGTAGAGGTAATGCCTCCAAATCTTCAGCGCATGAACAATGGCTTCCAATTCTAAGTCATGAACAAGATAATTCTTCTCGTGAACCTTCAATTGCTGCGACGCATATGCAATTACCTTGCCATCTTGCATTAATTTTGCACCAAGCCCAATGTGAGATGCGTCACAATATACCGTATACGATCCTGAACCTGTGGGTAATACCAATACTGGCGCTGTAGTCAAAGCGGTCTTGAGCTTCTGAAAGCTCATCTCACACTCGTTTGACCATCTGAATGGGACACCTTTCTGGGTCAATCTGTTCATTGGGCTTGCTATTGATGAAAACTCTTCCACGAACCGACGATAATAACCTGCTAAACCCAGGAAACTCCGGAGCTTTGTAACTGAAGTAGGTCTAGGCCAATTATGAACAACCTCAATTTTCTTAGGATCCACCTTTATGCCTTCTGCCGATACAACATGTCCCAAAAAGGCAACTGAGTCTAACCAAAACTCACATTTTGAAAATTTGGCATATAATTGATTATTCTTCAAGGTGTGAAGCACACTTCGAAGATGTTGCTCATGTTCCTCTCGACTACTGGAGTAAATCAAGATATCATCAATGAATATAACCACAAAAGAATCCAAATAAGGCTTGAACACCCGATTCATCAAATCCATAAATGCTGCTGGGGCATTTGTCCACCCAAATGACATCACTAGGAATTCATAATGCCCATACCGAGTTCGAAAAGCTATTTTAGGGACATCAGATTCCCTAATCTTCTGGTAGCCAGACCTCAAATCGATCTTCGAAAATACCTTAGCACCCTGAAGCTGATCAAATAAGTCATCAATTCTTGGCAGCGGATATTTGTTTTTGATAGTGGCCTTGTTCAACTGCCGATAGTCTATACACATCCGCATAGAGCCATCTTTCTTCTTTACAAATAATACTGGTGCACCCTAGGGCGAGACACTGGGCCTAATGAATCCTTGGCCAAGCAAGTCTTGTAACTGCTCTTTCAATTCTTTCAACTCTAGCGGGGCCATACGGTATGGTGGAATAGAAATAGGCTGAGTGCCCGGAGCCAAATCAATACAGAAGTCAATATCTCTGTCGGGTGGCATCCCCGACAGATCTACAGTAAATACTTCTGAAAATATGAACAACTGGTACTGAGTCCATAGAAGGGACATCCGCACTGGGATCGCGAATATAAGCCAAATAGGCTAGACACCCTTTCTCTACCATACGCCGAGCTTTTATATAAGAAATAACCCTGCTGGCAGAATGGCCACGAGTTCCTTTCCACTCTAACCGAGGTAACCCTGGCATAGCTAGGGTCACTGTCTTGGCATGACAATCCAATATAGCATGATAAGGAGACAACCAATCCATACCCAAGATGACATCAAAATCTACCATATCAAGAAGTAGAATATCCACACTAGTCTCAAGATTACCAATAGTAACCACACACGAATGATAGACTTGATCTACTACAACAGAGTCTCCCACCGGTGTAGATACACATACAGAAGCACTCAGAGAATCACAAGGCACAACCAAATATGAAGCAAAATAGGAGGAGACATAGGAATAAGTAGATCCTGGATCAAATAGAACTGAAGCATCTCTATGGCAAACTGGAATAATTCCTGTGATCACAGCATCAGATGACTCGGCCTCAGGCCTAGCTGGAAAAGCATAAAATTGGGGCTGGGCCCCACCACTCTGAACTGCGTCTCTGGGACGACCTCTGACTGGCTGGCCTCCACCTCTAACGGTCTGACCTCCACCTCTAATGGCCTGACCTCCACCTCTAATAGCCTGACCTCCACCTCTAGCTGACTGACCCCTACCTCTAGCTGGTTGAGCAGGCGGTGAAGCAACCGGTGTCGGTATGATGGCACGAGAATCTTGCCGAGACCTTTTACTCGCCAATCTAGGGCAATACATCCTGATGTGGCCAATGTTTTCACACTCATAACACCCATCCTGATGCCATGGCTGCTGAAGCTGAAGTTGACCCAGATGGGCCGGATAACTACTGTAGTAACTCTGGAGTGATGGTGCACTGATAGGAGCTGAATGTGTACTGAATACTGGCTTCACAGAGTAAGGAATAATAGGACCGTGACTCCCTGAAGCACCGGGAGATACATGAAGTGCTGAATGAAACGGTCTGGGAGGATGACCCCTACCAAAATTACCTCTGCCTCCAGACGAGGCACCACTGAAACCACCGAACTGACGAGGCCTCTTATCGAACCTATTCCCTCTCTCCTGTGCAAGAACCATCTTGATCCTCCTTGCAACATTAGCAGCCGCCTGAAAAGAAATCTCACTTCCGGTCTCCTTGGCCATCTGAAGTCTGATAGGGTGAGTGAGTCCCTCAATAAAACACCTCACTCTCTCTCCCTCCATATGTAGTAAAAGGAGAGCATGGCGGGCCAAATCCACAAAACGGGACTCATACTGAGTAACAGCCATACTGCCCTGCTGTAGACGCTCAAATTGCTTGTAGAATTCCTCTCTCAGTGTGATAGGGAGGAACTTTTCCAGAAATAGCTGAGAGAATTGCTCCCATATAAGTGCAAGCGATCCGACTGGTCGGGTCAATGTATAATCTCTCCACCACCTCTTGGCGGAACCCGTCATCTGAAATACAGCAAAATCAACCCCACTGGTCTTAACTATACCCATGTTCCGCAGCACCTCATGGCAGCGTTCAAGATAATCATGTGGGTCCTCAGAAGGTGTACCATTGAAGTGAACTGGAAAGAGTTTGGTAAACTTATCCAGTCTCAATAAGGCCTCAAAAGATATGGCGGGCCTATCACCGATCTGTGCCGCAACAACTGGCTGAACTACCCCAACTGGCGGGGCTGCTGGAGCCTGATTCTGGGGAGCCATCTGCTCCGGAGCGGGAGTAGTGGGAATTTGTGCTCCTCCCCCAGCCTATGAGACGGCTGGTGCCACTGGAAATATACCATTTTGGGCCATGCCCTTCATAAGACTTAGCAAACGGACTAGAGCATCCTGAAGTACTGGAGTGGCTATGAATCCTTCCGGGACTTGAACTGGTCCAACTGGTACATTCTGAACTGGAGCCTCCTCCTGAAGGTCCACCTGAGGTTCTTCAATAGGTGCAGCTGCTCGAGCTCTGGACTGAGCTCTACCTCGGCCTCTAGCACGACCTCGGCCTCGACTTCTACCCATGGCCATAGTTTCCACCGGGGGTTCTGGTCCCTGTCTATCGGTAGAGGTATTACGTGTTCTCCCCATCTGCGAGAGAATATGCGTAGAATGGTTCAATTATCGATGATAGAATAAAATCGCTTGACAGAATAAGAAAGAAGTGATATTGTTCCTAAACTTCATAGCCTCTGAGAGATAAGTACAGACGTCTCCGTACCAATCCTTCAGACTCTACTAAGCTTGCTCATGACTCGTGAGACCTATGTAACCTAATACTTTGATACCAACTGTCACGACCCAAAATTCCCACCTTCGGACCGTGATGGCGCCAAACATTTCACTTGCTAGGAAAGCCAACGTTAGAACAATATTATCTATTTTTAAAATAATTTTTATATTATTAATAATCAACGAAACAAAGGCGGAAGCAAAGTTTGAAACATAGTGAAATAATCCATAAAAATAACGGTGTCCAAATACCATCCCAGAATTGATATCACAATTCACGAGTATTCTAAAATAATACAAATAAAAGTCTAAATAAAATAAAGCTATTTGGAAATATACACACAGTTAAAGTAAAATAAATGGGGACTTCAGAACTGCAGACACCATGCAGTTATACCTCAAGTCTTTTTTGAATAGCTAAAATCCGAGCAAGTCTATGGCACACCGTTGGGACCAACTCCGAAATCTGCACAAGAAGTGTAGAGTGTAGTATCAGTACAACCGACCCCATGTACTGGTAAGTGCTGCGCCTAACCTCGACGAAGTAGTGACGTGGCTAAGACGGTTCATTTACATTAACCTGTACGCAATATTAATAACAACCACAAATAATAGAAATAAATCAGGTAACTCATTTATAATAATTGAAGCCAACCCAGCAGTCATAATCCATTATTATTTCAACCAATTCTGTTGCAGCATGCAACCCCGCTCTCATAATATATTCACATTCAATTCTGTTGCAGCGTGCAACCTGCTATCCCAATATTTTTTTAATCAAGGCTGGCATATATTTATTTCAATCAAGTGTATATATAGACTTTTAAATAAGTCTGTTGCGGCGTGCAATTCGATCCCCCAATATTGATTTTTAATAAGTCTGTTGCGACGTGCAACCCGATCCTCCAATAATAACTTTTGTTTTTGGAAAGTTTTAAAAAAATTCCAATTTCTTCCATCTAAATCCGAAATAAATGATGAATATAGACATGGATTTGTGAAATATAATCACTTTTGGTTAAAGAACACTTACCCAATTCAAAGTCGTGAAAATCCCCCTTGAAATTGCCCAAATCCGAGACTTAAAACTCAAAAATGAGTAAAAATGGCGACTTCCGAATTTATGGGCTCTGCCCAGCCATTTTCGCATCTGCGGACTTGTATTTGCGAGACAAAGCTCGCATTTGTGATGCCAGGCTGCCAGGTGAAGTTCCGCATTTGCGGACACTCTTGTCGCACCTGCAACATTCGCTTCTGCGCAAAAAGGCTGCACCTGCGAAGACCCCAGGCCAGCCCAGTTCCGCATCTGCGATGGAAGGCTCGCTTCTGCGGTCAAAAATCCGCAGGTGCGATTACACTAGAACCCAAAATTTCAGATTTTACTTAAGTCCAATTCTTGTTCCGATTTCGATTCGAATCACACTCGGGGTACTCGGGACCCCGTCCGAATATACCAACAAGTCCTGTAACATAATACGGACTGACTCGGGGTCTAAAATCACGTTAAACAATACTGAAATTACAATTCACACCCCGATTCGAACTTTGAGTTTTAAACTCTCAATTTGCAAATCTCTTGCCAAAATATATTAAATGAATCCGGAATGACTTCAAAATTGGCACACAAGTTATAAATGACATAACGGAGCTATTAAAATTTCCAGAATCAGATTCCGGCTCCGATATCAAAAAGTCAACCCCGTGGTCAAACTTGGAAATCTTTAGCCTTTAAGTTACTAGTTTCCGTTAAATGGTCATAACTTGATCTAGGGACCTCCAAATTAAATTCCGGGCATACGCCCAAGTCCCAAATCACGATATGTAGCTATCAGAACTATCAAAATACTGATCCAGGCCCGTTTGCTCAAAACATTGACCAAAGTCAACTCAATTGAGTTTTAAGGCTCTGTTTCACATTTTAATCCATTTTTCACATGAAAACTTTTTGGAAAATTGTACGGACTGTGCACGCAAGTCTAGAAATAATAAATGGTGCTTTTCAAGGTCTTAGTATATAGAATTACTTAATAAATTTAAAGATGACATTTGGGTCACATGCTTATTCATAAGAGGTAGATCTAATAAGAAAGATTCAAGTAGTGAGAAATCTAAATCATGGTCAAAATCGAGATACAGAAATGTCATATGCAAATATTGTCATAAGGAAGGTAACATTATTTCTGAATGCTTTAAATTGAAAAACAAAGAAAAGCATACAGAAAAGAAAATTGAGCACAAAAATACTGACACTGCCGAAGCAAGTGTAGCTGCTGATGAGACTGAGGGAACTATTTTTTTAGCAACTAATAATAGTTTCAAATCTAACAATGAGTGGATTTTAGATTCGGGTTGTTCTTATCATTTGTGTCCCAGTCGAGATTTATTTACCACATATGAATCTATTGGAGGTGGAGTTGTCTTGATGGGCAACAATACTGCCTGCAAAGTTATTAAAAAAGGTACAGTCCGAATCAAAATGCATGATGGTGTGGTAAGAACTCTCACCGATGTTAGACATGTTCCTGACTTGAAGAAAAATCTCATCTCTTTGGGCACTCTAGAATCTCTTGGGTGCAAGTACACAGGTGAAGGTGGAGTTCTAAAAATTTCTCATGGTGCTCCTGTGATCATGAAAGCACGTAGATCTGGTACGTTGTATACTCTTTTGGGATCTACTGTTACTGGTGCTGCTGTAGTTTCAATATCAGATAAATCAGATTCTGACATCACCAAATTATGGCATATGCGATTAGGGCATATGAGTAAAAAAAGTCTTTCCATCCTCAGCAAAAGAGGTCTCTTATGTGGCCAGAGTACCGAAAATATGGAGTTCTGTGAATATTGTATGTTCGGTAAGCAGAAAAGAGTCAACTTCAAATCTCCAGCGATTCATAGAACATAAGGTACTTTGGATTACATTCATTCAGATCTTTGGGGTCCTTCATGTACCCCATCAAAAGGTGGTGCCAGGTATATGTTAACTTTTATTGATGATTATTCAAGGAAAGTTTGGGTTTATTTCCTAAAAAATAAAAGTAATATTTTCTTAAATTTCAAACAATGGAAAGTTTTGATTGAGAAGAAAACAGGAAAACAGGTTAAGCGGCTTAGAACAAATAATGGTTTGGAATTTTGTAATGATGAATTCAACGAATTTTGCAAGAATGAAGGAATTGCTCGACATCGTACTGTGAGAATGACACCTCAGTAAAATGGTGTGGCAAAAAGGATGAATAGAACTCTTTTGCAAAGGGCTCGTTGCATGATTTCAAATGTTGGGTTGACAAACGCTTTTTGGGCAGAAGCTTTCTCTACAACTTGTTATATTATCAACCGAGCTCCTTCTGCACCTTTGAACTTTAAGACTCCAGAGGAAATATGGTCAGGTACCCCTGGTAATTATTCTGATTTAAAGATATTTGGTTTCCCTGCATACATGCATGTAAATGATGGAAAATTAGAGCCAAGGGCTAAAAAGTGCATTTTCCTTGGGTATGCATCTGGGTGAAAGGATACTGACTATGGTATCCTGATCCCACGACACCAAAATTTATAATTAGCAGAGATGTAACCTTTGATGAATCCTCTATATTACATTCTAGAAAAGAGTCTTCTAGTTCTTGTAATACAGATAAAGGAAAGAGTACACAGAACCAAGTGGAGATTGAGATTGGCATTCCTTCTGAGCCAAGCTCATCAACTTTGGAACAAAATACAGTTAAAACTCCTGAAGTTGAGACAGAAGCTGAAATTCCTGAAGTTGAGACTCCTGAAGTTGAACCAGAAGAAGAGGAGTATTCTATAGACAAACATAGACCAAGAAGAGAAGGTAAACAACCATTAACGTTTGGAGATTGTGTTGCATTTGCTTTTTTAGTTGCACATGAAATTGAAGAAATTGGAGAACCATCAAAATATTCAGAAGCAGTTTCTGGTGCTGACTCAGCCAAGTGGCTGATTGCAATGAATGAAGAAATTGAGTCTCTTCCCAAGAATGGTACTTGGTCTCTTGTGAAGCCGCCATCAGAAAAAAGAATTATTGGTTGCAAATGGGTCTTTAAGAAAAAGGATGGCATTCCAGGGGTTGAAGATGCGAGGTATAAGGCACGATTAGTTGCAAAGGGCTATAGTCAGGTACACAGAGTTGATTTTAATGATATTTTCTCACATGTTGTTAAACATAGCTCTATTCGTATCTTGCTTGCCTTCGTTGCCATGTATGATTTGGAATTAGAACAATTTGATGTTAAGACAACTTTCTTACATGGCGAACTTGAGGAACAAATATACATGCATCAAACCGAAGGATTTGAAATTGAAGGAAAAGAAGATCATGTTTGCTTGTTGAAGAAATCCTTGTACGGATTAAAGCAGTCTCCAAGACAATGGTATAAAATGTTTGATTCCTTTATGTTGGGTCATGGTTATTCGAGGAGCATGTATGATAGTTGTGTTTACTTCCGGAAGTTAAATGATGGTTCATTTGTGTACCTATTATTATATGTTGATAACATGCTCATTGTTGCTAAGGATTTAACAGAAATTCACAATTTGAAAAGTCAGCTGAAAAGTGAATTTGAGATGAAAGATTTGGGAGCAGCTAAGAAAATCCTTGGCATGGAGATCAAAAGAGATCGAAAAGCCAACAGGCTATTTCTGACCCAGAAGAAGCACTTGGAGAAAGTCTTGGAGAGGTTTCGCATGAAAGATGCTAAACCAGTTAGTACCCCTCTTGCTGCTCATTTTAAGTTATCAGCTGCTCAGTCCCCGCAGTCAGAGGAAGAAGAGAGGTACATGGAACGAGTTCCTTATTCCAGTACAGTCGACAATATTATGTATGCAATGGTTTGTACACGTCCAGACATTTCACAAGCAGTGAGCGTGGTAAGTCGCTATATGGCTTGCCCTGGAAAAGCACATTGGCATGTTGTGAAGTGGATTATCAGATACTTGCGAGGTACTTCAAACACACATTTGGAGTTTGGGAAAAATACTAACACTTTGATTGGTTTTGTAGAATCAGATTATGCAAGTGATCTTGACAAAAGAAAATCACTGTCAAGTTATGTATTTTGCATTGGTGGTTGCGCTATTAGTTGGAAAGCTACATTACAACATATTGTAGCTTTATCTACTACCGAAGTAGAATATATGGCAGTGACCGAGGCAATCAAATAAGCTTTATGGTTGAAGGGTCTATTTGCGGAACTCAGTTCACACCAAGGTGGTCTTACCATTTTCTGTGATAGTCAAAGTGGCATTCACTTGACTAAAGATCAGATGTATCATGAGAGTACAAAGCACATTGATATAAAGTATCATTTCATCCGAGAAACCATTAATGAAGGAAAAGTCTCAGTTCAGAAGATCAACACTAGAGACAATCCTGCTGACATGTTCACAAAACCTCTTCCAGTGTCCAAGTTCAAGTTTTGCCTGAACTTGATTGGCATTTGTGAAGAATGATTTTACCCATTGGGATTTTTACGGGGAAGGTGAAGTAAATTTACTATATATAAGCTGAAATTAGGCCAAGGTGAGGATTTGTAATAAGACCAAATTTTTATGACATTTGCCATGACATAATATCCATTATAACAAAATTTGTGGATCATGACATTTGCCATGACATAATATCCACTATTAGGCCAAGGATTTCTTGCTATAAATAGAGGAGCTTCTCCTCATTTGATAACATACAAATTCAAGAGCTTTTCATTCTTGTCTTTCTTTCTACTCCTTTATTTCATTATAGAGTATTTTGTAAGAGAGTGAGTGTTGGGAAACACTTGTGTGAACCCTTTCTTTGAAGTGATCTTGTGAGGTTATTCTCTTGGGGTATTTGGGACTAATTAAAGTATTTACTCTAATTTTATACTCTCTTTTGTACTCTTGTTGGTATAGTGAGATTGCTCCTCTCCGCTTGTGGACGTAGGTCACCTTGACCGAACCACGTTAAATTTGTGTCTTCTTTATCTTCTTTAATTGCCGTTTATTATCAACTTGTATTGTCTTTGTTATTGTCATTATAACTTTGTTTGGCTAAATTCCGCACTATCCGATAACCGGATCTTAACAATAGGAATGTTGGAGTTTGAGGACGAAGATGAAAGAGGAAAGTCAAGAAGTCAAACCCTTATTACAAATTAAGAAAGCTATCCTAATGAGTTGACAAATACCATATGGGGAATGCACAAAGATACTAACACGTACTGGCAACCAACTAAACAAATAAATTAAAGAAGCCAACTCAAATACCAAGTGGATCTTGTTTTTTCAATACTACGACCAATTAAGCAAATCTTCAGTCAAATGACAATCGATTTTACTGCAGAAAGAACAAAGAATCGAGAGGAGCACTCTAGGAATGTTCTTTATTAGTGTATGTACAATGTACAATCAATCATCTCTGCCACCCTATGAGCACTACTTCCATCCTCCAATTTAATTTATATGGCGGTATTTGATTGGACATGAAATTTAAAAAAGAAATATTTTTGTAACTTATGATCTTAGAGACCTTTTGAACTTGGGGCAGGGGCGTATGCAAACAAAATTGTAAGTGGTATCAAAATTTATAGAAGAACTGGAATAAATAACGTTAATTGTCATATTTCTAGACAGTAAATAGCTTTAGCCCATTAGTTTTGTTGAGTTTTAAGTTAGAAAAGATCTTGAGTTCAATTCTACTTAATCACAAATTTTAATTATAGAGGCTCTCTCAAATATTTGGCAAAACTATATGTTAGTTGCGATTCGAACCCTCTGCTGACCTCTTGGAGAAATATTAGGCCTATAATTAACGCGTTTGTGTCAAGTGGTGTCATTTTTTCTACTTATCCGTTTCCTCACAGTATTGAATCATATATTTAGTAAAGTTTTCCGATGAAGCGGTGTTGCCTGACACCGCTTCGCCTAACATGCGTCCGCCCCTAACTTCGGGTGTGATCCTTCCCCAGACCCTGCATGTTTCGTACACTGAGATGCCTCGATCTTGAACATGCAATGTAATCTCAGCAGTATAAAATGAGAAGTTTAAGAGAAATGTGTTATTTTTTATACAACAAAAATAAACAAATAATGTCACATAAAATGGAAGAGAGAGTAGAAATTTATCATTAAGGAAAAAAATGAGTGTCAATCTATTCATGGATGACATAATAAGGTGGTAGCTGTGGAATTCATCAAAGGTCAAACAAGCTCAAGAATACTTCAGCTATACAGTTGGTGTTACAGGCTATCATGTTTTGCTAATTTTGTTACATAGGAATGGTTCCTTCAATTAATTTCTTAAACTATAAATACTCCAATGTGTTCATAAATTATATCCATCACTTAAGGAAAACCAATTACTAAGAAAAATTCATAGTGTCTAGCTGCTATTGTGTCTTAAAAAGATGGATTCCAACCTTTCTGTTTTAGAACTCCGTTCCCCTATTTACTGCTCCATTTATGCTTTATAGTTGTATTATGACCTATCAGATTAGTTAGTTTGGGTTCGGAGATATTTCGGAATGAATTGAGACACCTAGTCTCATAATGAAAAACTTAAGTTGGAAAAGTCGATCGGATGTTGACTTATGTATAAACGACCTAGGATTTGAATTTTGATGATTTCAATAGCTCCGTATGGTGATTTTGGACTTAGGAGCGTGTCCGAAAAATTATTTGGAGGTCTGTAGTGGAATTAAGCTTGAAATGACGAAAGTTGAATTTTTGGGAAGTTTGACATGGGGGTTGACTTTTTGATATCGGGGTCAAAATTTGATTTTGAAAATTTGAATAGGTCCTTAATGAGAAATGTGACTTGTGTGCAAATTTGAAGTCAATCGAACGTGATTTGATAAGTTTCGGCATCGGTTGTAGAAGTTGAAGTTTTAAAGTTCATTGATTTTGAATTTAGGTGTGATTCGTCGTTTCGATATTGTTAGGTGTGATTTGAGGCCTCGAGTAGTTATGTATTATGTTATGGGACTTGTTAATATATTTTGTTGAGGTCCCGGTGGCCTCGGGTGAGTTTCATAATACGGTTAACGGATCAATTCTTTGACTTGGAATTTTGCTGGAAATTTTCTGATATCTATATCTGATTTCCTTCTACGCGATCGCGTGAGAAGGTCTGCGATCGCGTAGGGTTAATTGGGGGCTGCTGAGTTTTATTTTATGCGATCACGTGGGGAAGACTGCGATTGCGTAGTTCGAAATAAGGAATGCATTGCGAACGCGTGGATCAAGCCGCGTTCGCGAAGATGAGGTGAGGCAGCTGGGGTTCGCGAGCATTGTTCTATGCGAACCCGTGGGCCGTCTGCGATCACGTAGGCCTTGGAAGCTCATGCTTCACGTTAGCGTGTGATATTATGCGGTCGCGTAGAGAAGTTTTGGGGGCAGTGTATTTTGGTCTTCACGATTGCATAACCTTGTCCGCGATCGCATAGGTTTATTTTGGGCAGCGGAAATGTTGTGCTTCGCGATTGCGGGACTTGGTCCGCGATCACATAGAAGAAATGACTGGGTAGTTTACCGATTTGGAGCTCGGATAAATGCGATTTTTGGGAGATTTTCAGAAAAAATAACAGGGTAAGTGTTCTTAACTCAATATTGATCAAATTACCCGAATCCATGGTTGCTTTTAACATTTAATTGGTGAATTAAGTCGAAATATTATTAAAATCCTCTTGGTTTAATTTGAAGATTTGAGGGCTGGTTTGATGTCGGAATTTGATAAAATTTATATGGTCGGAATTGTGGTTGAAGGGACGTTCATATTTTATAACTTTTGCCGGATTCCGAGACGTGGGCCCCACGGGCGATTTTTGAGTGTAATTTCGAATTTTGTGAAACAATTAGTATTTGATATGAAATAAATTCCTATAATTTGTGTTGACTGAATCAAATTAATTGTGACTAGATTCGAGCCGTTCGGAAGTTGATACGCGCAGAATGGAATTTCTGGTGCATTGTTTAGCTTGCTCGACATTGGATTCGGCTTGTTCGAGGTAAGTAACTCTTCTAATCTTGGAGCTGAGGGTATGAACCCAGAATATATGTATTATGTGAATTGATTGGAGGTGACACACATGCTAGGTGACGGGCGTGTGGGCGTGCACCGTAAAAATTATGATGTAATTGTTCCGTAGAATTTTGTAGTCAAATAATCTTGGTATTTTTCATGCAGTTTTTTATGTTAAAGAAATTGAGCTGAGAATCATATAAAAAAAATCATGTTGAGGCTATGTGGCAGTATTATTGGGACCCACAAAGGTCATATTGCTGTGAATTATTTGTTTTAAATTAAAAATTTATACTCAGTCATATTCATTTCATTACATATCATGTCTCAGTCTCTGTTATTATTTATTGATACATCATATCATCATTTTCGGGCTATTTTCATGACATTGTGTGACTATGAGAGAGAGAGAGACTGGAGAGATTGATGACTGAGTGAGGCCGAGGGCTTGATTGTGAGGATAACTATGGGATCGGGCTGCACGCCGCAGTAGGCCATATTGGCTTTATATACTTTTTTATTATGGGATCGGGTTGCACACCGCAACATGCCATATTGGATTATTATAGCACGTGAGTTGTCCGTGCGGATATAGATATTGATACTATAACACGTGAGTTATCCGTGCAGCACGTGAGTTGTCCGTGCAAATTATAGCGCTTGGGCTGAAGGAGCCCCTCCGGAGTCTGTACACACCCCTAGTGAGCGCAGGTACCTACTGAGTGCGAGTGCCAAGTGATTTGGGATGATTGAGTGACTGTGAGGTATGAGTGACTGTGAGGATTGAGTGATTGAGAGGACTGAGTGACTAAGAGGATTGAGTGACTGGGAGGACTGAGTGAATTGATACTCTGAGAGTATGCATATGATTTTATCACTATGTTGTATTGCATTGGCATGCACATTGACATATAAGCATTGAGATGTACTTTCCTCTTGCCATTTGAAAATAAAATTTCCTATTGTGGAAGAAAGTTTTTGGGAAAATTACTGTTTTCAACTTACTCATATTTTTGACAACTTCGGTAAACGATTTGGGTTTTTCACTGATGTACTTGAAAGGCAGAACTATTTTCAGAAATCATGATTCAGCTGAACATTTTATATCTGGGATACTCATTTTATTACTTGCTTTATGTTGTTATGAATTGTTGTTGCTTATGGGAGTTGGACTCTGACCTTGGTACAAGCTCGTCACTACTTTCAACCTAAGGTTAGGTTTGTTACTTATTGAGTACATGAGGTCAGTTGTACTCATACTATACTTTTGCACCTTGCGTGCAGATATTGGATGTTGATGTTACTGTACTCGACGAGAGCTGGAATTGAAGACGTACCTGCATTCGGTTGTAGCTGCCTCTTGTTCATAGTAGCCTTAGATTCATAAAACTCTATTTATGTACCTTTCAAACAGATAATGTATTTACTTCATACCAGCTTTGTAAACTCTGTTCTTAGAAGCTCATGATTTATATTACCAGTTCTTGGGGGAAATGTGTTAGTTTTTTTTAATTAATTGCCTTATTAATTTTATTGGAATTGGATAGTTGGTAATTGGCTTACCTAGCGGGTTGGGTTAGGTACAATCACGACTAGTTGGATTTTGAGTCGTGACAATGTGGTATCAGAACTCTAGGTTCATAGGTTCTATAAGTCATGAGCAAGTGTCTAGTAGAGTCTTGCGGATCGGTATGATGACGTCCATACTTATCTTCGAGAGGCTACATGGCATTTAGGATAATTTCCCATATTTTTTTATTTATCGTGCGTAATTGATTCAGCTTGAAACATAACTCTCTGAATTCCTTCCACGCATTCATGTGCGCATGTGAGCGCTCGGTATTAGCTGTGTATCGCCGGCTTGTGATTTTAAGGATGGCGTGCGAGATGTGTATCCTGTGCTTTGGTGATAGGCCAATTTGGAGGACTTGAGGCCAGGTTTGGACCGTAGCTTAGGCTCGGTAACTTCAGTTGTAACTTGTACATTTGGACTCATATGTCTGGTAGTATCCCTATGAGTGAAAAATTTGTGGCTTGATGAGCGGTCAAATGGCTATATGATGAGGATGATGCGATTGCGGGATGTGTTAAGATGGATTGAATGTGACTAGAAGTATTTCCTTGGAATGTAAAGAGGGCCATTGGGTGCTTGATTTTATTTTGATGTGACATACAATCTCGAGTATGAATGTTTTGAAGGACCTTTCACGTTGTTAAATTTAGGGACGGATTAAATTCTCATGTATGGTTAATGAGTTTGGACTCGGATAGACTAAGTGATTGCATAGTAATTGTGACGGCGAAAGGGTACAACAAGATACCAATTTGAGGCTAAGCAGGTGGATTATCCCCTGCGGAGTAATCTACGTAGGTGTGGTCCTTATAATGTGATTGGGGAGTTTTTTCTGGCCAGCGGGGCGTATGTGTGGAGGTTTGAATTTGAAGCTGGTTGAGAAAGTTGACTTGACCGTCAAGAGAATAAATGCAAGTTTAGTGGATGATTGAGGTATTTTATGGTTGGCGTTGTATGAGTTTGAGAAGAATTTTTGTTGGACTGACTGTAGTATTATGGCAGAAATAAAATATGGGTATTGTGAGTTATGAAGTGTTTTAATCTATGGCTTTGAGCCAAGTGGGGGAGCTTGCTATTGATAATTCAATTGATGGTTATATGTTAAATTTTAGTTTGGTCTGAGGCATACTTGTGGATTAGTTATGACTTACAGAGGTTGAGATCGAAGATGACTCGAGTACTGAAATTTGTAAATACGGAATATATTGCACTTTATGGGTATATGAAAATCACGGGGGAGTAAGTTGCTATTTGTGAATAGTGTGGTGCGCACGAAGTTTGAATTTGATAATTGGTGTTAAGGCAGGATTACCTCTTTGAATTTTGCTGTGCTAATGGGGCACGTGTCTTTCAGCCCATTTGGGCGGCGCAATTTAGATTACTCTCAAGAAGGTGCTAATGAGTTCAAGAATGTATAAGTGGCAATTGAAAAGTTTTCTAATTGGTATATCTCTAGAATTGGATAGTTACATTGGATGGTGTCAGGACTTGCGGTAATTTTATATGACTATGGATTCTATATTTCAGTATAAGAAAAGGGAAGAGGAACAATTTTAAATTCACATAAGGTATTTTCAGAATGGATGTTTCAGTTATGGTATCTATAAGGGTAATTATGATGTGGTGAGACTCTACAGATATTTTGGTAGCAATATTCTTGGGTTTTGGTGACCTACGTGATTTGGTCGAGTTAGAGGAATTTAGTTCTAATAGCTTGGTTATGTGCAGATGGATTTCAAAGTGTTCTTGATGGTTTCTACCATGGTTTGAACCGGATATTTTCTACTGGTATGGGAAACGTATTGTGTATTGTGATTTCCTCTAGGAAGGAAGCAAGAGGATAGTTTCTAACTAACTGGGTATGTATTTTGCTTGTGACTCAGAGTGTTATTGAGGTTCTCATGTTTTCATTGGATGGCCAAATATAGGCTGTGTGTAGAGTGAGATTGCGATTTGCATATGCAAGCATACGATTCAGTTTCAAAAGGAAGGTCATGAGTTTATGGAGCACAGTCGATTTTAGATATTGGCACTAGTGGTATTACCTGAGAAGAGTGTACATTCAAAAGGGCACATTATGTTTCGACTTGCGGATGTTTTGTTGGTATTGCGGTATTCGTCTGGTTGATTGACTGCTGATATTCATATTTTTGTTATGTGGCACGGGAGATATAGAAATATTTCTCGTGGGATGATCGTGCACTAAAGACATGTTAGTAATTCTAGTGATGGAGTTGGGATCAGTTACGGTGATTCATGTGCTTGATGAATTTGGAGATTGGGAGTTATCAGAAGCATATTGTTTCGGGTTGCGGCCTATTTAAGGTGAGTATTTTATTTAAACTCAGTGGAGGCGCTAGTTGCGTTAATTATTTGTGATAGCTACGCGCTATAAGTGTGCATATATGTGAGGTTTGAGCTAGTGTGCGGGCATTAGGGCAAGTATTATACTCGAAAGAATGCTTAGACTATGATATTCCTAGAGTTGACTGCTAAGCGTAAAGTTATAATGTTTCTCGTGTTCTTACCCTTGTTGAGAACTATCTGGGTTACACTTGAGGTTACAAAGAGGCTAATTCCCCGAATAAATGGGGTAGTTACTATTTCTGCGTTAAATTGCCGATTTGAAGTGTGATAGTAGACTTTGCACATGCTTACACTATGGCGTGTTATTTATACTAGTCCAGGAGCATGAGAATCTTATTTCATTATCATATACAAGTGTACTTGTTTAATTACTCATGTATGATATGCTGGGACTTGAGGCCTATGACCATGCCGGACGATTCATATTATTGGCACGTGAGTTGTCCGTGCCGTGTGTGAGAATTTTATTTCTATGATAATTTATCTGATTCATTAATTTCCTTCCTCTACAATTGTGCACATGCACCTATGGTTATCCTCTTCACAAAATTTGAGGAGTTGGTTGTAACATTATGGTTATGATGGTACTAGCTGAACTTGCAAAACGGATCTCTTCTTTGAGATATTTTCCATTTTTGGGTGTACAAATTGCACAGTTTTTGGCTTGAGATATATTGGGGGTGGTGCATATGTGGAATAGTTGTGTTTGATAATATAAGGTCATTGGACCTATAATGCGTACTATCAGTTTGATTACGGTATATTCGGGAAGATAATATTAAAAGTCGGCTTAGAAAGTGATTATGGTTCTGGTTAGGGCAAGAGAGCTCCATGACTTATTGATCTGATAAAGGGTCATGCGATTTCTACGTGTTTCTTTTATTATCAATAGTGTACGAAGGTGTTGGGATGAGGTTTTGTTCGATATGGGGTTTAATGCTAGTACTTGGTTGGTTTGAAGTAGTTACTGTGATCAGAAATGGTGCTACGAGCAGGCGAGTTGTGTAATATGTTGGGTAATTATATCCGTGGTTATAGTTATAGCTCGATACAGCTTGTTCAGACTTATACAGTGTGTAACTGTAAAATTCGGGTCTTGTAAGAAATTCTAAATGGCTGGGAATTGAATTCCAAGGTTTTGGGACTAAGGTTAAATTAAGGATTTTCAGATGTATTGTGTTGTCAGGCCTATGTGGAATAGGGTGACGTGGGATCACCCCCGGTTACGTGTGTGGTAAGATGGAATAGTGATTTGATGGCTTGGAAACAACTCTTGGAACGTTTGAGGACGAACGTATGTTTAAGTGGTGGAGAATATAATGACCCGACCGGCCGTTTTGAGTATTATAATCCCGTTCCCCTATTTACTGCTCCATTTGTACTTTATAGCTGTATTATGACCTATCAGATTAGTTAGTTCGGGTCCGGAGAGATTTCAGAATGAATTGAGACACCTAGTCTCATAATGGAAAACTTAAGTTGCAAAAGTCGATAGGATGTTGACTTATGTATAAACAACCTCGGATTTAAATTCTGATAATTCCAATAGCTCCGTATGGTGATTTTGGACTTAGTAGCGTGCCCGAAAAATTATTTGGAGGTATGTAGTGGAATTAGGCTTGAAATGCCGAAAGTTGAATTTTTGGGAAGTTTGACCAGGGGGTTGACTTTTTGATATCGGGGTCGGAATCTGATTCTAGAAATTTGAATAGGTCCGTAATTAGAAATGTGACTTGTGTGCAAAATTTGAGGTCAATCGGACGTGATTTGATAGTTTCAGCATCGGTTGTAGAAGTTGAAGTTTCAAAGTTCATTGATTTTGAATTTAGGTGTGATTCGTCGTTTCGATGTTGTTGGGTGTGATTTGAGGCCTCGAGTAGGTACGTATTATGTTATGAGACTTGTTGGTATATTTGGTTGAGGTCCCGGGGGCCTCGGGTGAGTTTCATACGGTTAACGGATCAATTCTTTGACTTGGAATTTTGCTAGAAATTTTCTGATATCTGTATCTGGTTTCCTTCTACACGATCGCGTGAGAAGGTATGCGATCGCGTAAGGTTAATTGGAGTATGCTGAGTTTTGTTTTAAGCGATCGCATGGGAAAGACTGCGATCGCGTAGTTCGAAAAAAGGAATATGCTACGAACGCGTGGATCAAGCCGCGTTCGTGAAGAGGAGGTGAGGCAGCTGGGGTTCGCGAGCATTGTTCAATGCGAACGCGTGGGCCGTCCGCGATTGCGTAGGCCTGGGAAGCTCGAGCTTCGCATTCGCATGTGATATTATGCGGTCACGTAGAGAAGTTTTGGGGGCAGTGTATTTGGTCTTCACGATCGCATAACCTTGTCCGCGATCGCATATGGTTATTTTGGGCAGTGGAAATGTTGTGCTTTGCGATCGCGGGACTTGGTCCGCGATCGCATAGAAGAAATGACTGGGCAGAGAGTTTATGTTCTGAAAATGGGACTCCATTTTTACCGATTTGGAGCTCGGATGGAGGCGATTGTTGGGAGATTTTTCAGAGAAAACAAAAGGGTAAGTGTTCTTAACTCAATATTGGTCAAATTACCCGAATCCATGGTTGTTTTCTAACATTTAATTGGTGAATTAAGTTGGAAAATTATGAAAAATCTCTCGGTTTAATTTGAAGATTTGAGGACCGGGTTGATGTCGGAATTTGATAAAATTTGTATGGTTGGACTTGTGGTTGATAGGGCGTTCATATTTTGTAACTTTTGTCGGATTCCGAGACGTTGGCCCCACGGGTGATTTTTGAGTGTAATTTAGGATTTTGTGCAAAAATTAGTATTTGATATGGAATAAATTCCTATAATTTGTGTTGACTGAATCAAATTAATTGTGACTAGATTCGAGCCGTTCGGAAGTTGATACGCGCAGAATGGAATTTCTGGAGCATTGTTTAGCTTGCTCGACATTGGATTCGGCTTGTTCGAGGTAAGTAACTCTTCTAATCTTGGAGCTGAGGGTATGAACCCAGAATATATGTATTATGTGAATTGATTGGAGGTGACACACATGCTAGGTGACGGGCGTGTGGGCGTGCACCGTAAAAATTATGATGTAATTGTTCCGTAGAATTTTGTAGTCAAATAATCTTGGTATTTTTCATGCAGTTTTATATGTTAAAGAAATTGAGCTGAGAATCATATAAAAAAAATCATGTTGAGGCTATGTGGCAGTATTATTGGGACCCACAGAGGTCATATTTCTATGAATTATTTGTTTTAAATTAAAAATTTCTACTCAGTCATATTCATTTCATTACATATCATATCTCAGTCTCTTTGTTATTTATTGATACACTCATCATTTTCGGGCTATTTTCAAGACATTGTGAGCCCATGAGAGAGAGATTGGAGAGATTGATGACTGAGTGAGGCCGAGGGCATGATTGTGAGGATAATTATCTGAGCGGACTGCACGCCGCAGCATGCCATATTGGCTTTATATACTTTATTATTATGGGATCGAGCTGCACGCCGCAGCAGGCTAGATTGGCTTATTATAGCACGTGAGTTGTCCGTGTGGATATAGATATTGATACTATAGCACGTGAGTTGTCCGTGCAACACATGAGTTGTCCGTGCAGATTATAGCGCTTGGGTTGAAGGAGCTCCTCCGGAGTCCATACACACCCCCAGTGAGTGCAGGTTCCTACTGAGTGCGAGTGCCGAGTGATTTGGGAGGATTGAGTGATTGTGAGAATTGAGTTATTGGGAGGACTGAGTGACTGAGAGGATTGAGTGACTGAGAGTACTGAGTGAATTGATACTCTGAGAGTATGCATATGGTTTTATCACTATGTTGTATTGCATTGGCATGCACATTGACATGTAGGCATAGAGATATACTTTCCTCTTGCCATTTGAAAATAAAATTTCCTATTGTGGAAGAATATTTTTGGGAAAATTACTGTTTTCAACTTACTCATATTTTTTACAACTTCGTTAAACGATTTGGGTTTTTTACTGATGTACTTGAAAGGCAGAACTATTTTCAGAAATCATGATTCAACTGAGCATTTTATATCTGGGTTACTCCTTTTATTACTTGCATTATGTTGTTATGAATTGTTGTTACTTATGGGAGTTGGACTCTGACCTTGGTACAAACTCGTCACTACTTTCAACATAAGGTTATGTTTGTTACTTATTATGTACATGGGCTCGGTTGTACTCATACTGCACTTCTGCACCATGCGTGCAGATATTGGATGTTGCTGTTGCTGTACTCGACGGGAGCTGGAATTGAAGACGTACCTGCGTTCCGGTTGTAGTTGCCTCTTGTTCATGGTAGCCTTAGATTCATAAAACTCTATTTATGTACCTTTCAAACGGATGATGTATTTACTTTATACCAGCTTTGTAAACTCTGTTCTTAGAAGCTCATGATTTGTATTATCAGTTCTTGGTGAAAATGTGTTAGATTTATTTATTTTCTTTTAATTAATTCCCTTATTAATTTTATTGGAATTGGATAGTTGGTAATTGGATTACCTAGCGGGTTGGATTAGGTGCCATCACGACTAGTTGGTTTTTGGGTTGTGACAAGGTGGTATCAGAGCTCTCGGTTCATAGGTTCTATAAGTCATGAGCAAGTGTCTAGTAGAGTCTTGCGGATCGGTATGATGACGTCCATACTTATGTTCGAGAGGTTACAAGGCATTTAGGATAATTTTCCATATTTATTTCTTTATCGTGCGTAATTGATTTAGCTTGAAATATAACTCTTTGAATTCCTTCCACGCATTCGTGTGCGCATGTGAGCGCTCGGTATCAATCGTGTATCGCCGTGTTGTGATTTCAGGGATGACGTGCGAGATATGTATTCTGTGCTTTGGTGATGGGCCAATATGGAGGACTTGAGGCCAGGTTTGGATCGTAGCTTAGGCTCGATAGCTTCAGTTGTAACTTGTACATTTGGACTCATATGTCTGGTAGTATCCCTATGAGTGGAAAACTTGTGGCTTGATAAGCGGTCGAATGGCTATATGATGAGGATGATGCGATTGCGGGATGTGTTAAGATGGATTGAATGTGACGAGAAATATTTCCTTAGAATGTACAGAGGGTCATTGGATGCTTGATTTTATTTTGATGTGACGTACAGTCTCGAGTATGAATGTTTTGAAGGATCTTTCACGTTGTTAAATTTAGGGACATATTAAATTCTCATGGCTGGTTAAAATTCTAGTAAGGGTAAGATGAGTTTGGTTATATGTTAAATTTTAGTTTGGTCTGAGACATACTTGTGGATTAGTTATGACTTGCAGAGGTTGAGATCGAGGATGACTCGAGTACTAAAATTTCTAAATACAGAATATATTGCGCTTTATGGGTACATGAAAATTACGGGGCGAGTGAGTTGTTATTTGTGAATAGTGTGGTGCACACGAAGTTTGAATTTGATAAGTGGTGTTAAGGCAGGATTACCTCTTTGAAGAGTAAAATAAAATTCTAGTAACGGTAAGATGAGAAAAGAATAAAGTAACGACGCAATCATATCAAATCGGTCGTTACATAAAAAGGGTCTTTTTGTCGGCAATAATAAATTTAACGATACGATATAATAAAATTAAAATAGCAGTCAAAATAGATATTATATTTAAAATCACAATACGATATTATATAATACGTAACAACCATCGAAACAAATTGGTCAGAGAGTTTGTATGTTATGGTTGAGCACTCTTGAAATAGTGGGAGGAGATGAGTCATTGCTGATGGAGGGAACCTACATACATACCATATAATATAGCTAAATGATGCAATAATTTGCACGTATAATCTATTTGGGAGTATTTTTTCTTTCTTCGAAGTATAATATATGTAAGTAGAATCTCTCCTTTTCTTTTAATCAAATCCAAAAAAGCAAAGAATCAAGCTTCCTTCTATTTTCTCTTGCCCTACTTGTTATAGAATAGGAATGTTGGAGTTTGAGGACGAAGATGAAAGAGGAAAGTCAAGAAGTCAAACCCTTATTACAAATTAAGAAAGCTATCCTAATGAATTGACAAATACCATATGGGGAATGCACAAAGATACTAACACGTACTGGCAACAAACTAAACAAATAAATTAAAGAAGCCAACTCAAATACCAAGTCGATCTTGTTTTTTCAATACCACGACCAATTAAGCAAATCTTCAGTCAAATGAAAATCGATTTTATTGCAGAAAGAACAAAGAATCGAGAGGAGCACTCTAGGAATGTTCTTTATTAGCTTATGTACAATATATAATCAATCATCTCTGCCACCCTATGAGCACTACTTCCATCCTCCATTTTAATTTATATGCGGTATTTGACTGAACATGAAATTTAAGAAAGAAATACTTTTGTAACTTATGATCTTAGAGACCTTTTGAACTTGGGGCAGGGGCGTATGCAAAAAAAATTATAAGTGGTGTCGAAATTTATAGAAGAACTGGAATAAATAACGTTAATTATCATATTTCTAGACAGTAAATAGCTTTAGCCCATTAGTTTTGTTGAGTTTTAAGTTAGAAAAGGCCATGAGTTCAATTCTACTTAATCACAAATTTTAATTATAGAGGCTCTCTGAAATATTTGGAAAAACTACATGTTAGTTGCGATTCGAACCCTCTGACCTCTTAGAGCAAAATTAGGCATATAATTAACGCGTTTGTGTCAAGTGGTGTCATTTTTCCTACTTATCCGTTTCCTCACAGTATTTTTTCCGATGAAGCGGTGTTGCCTGACACAGCTTCGCCTAACGTGCGTCCGCCCCTAACTTCGGGTGTGATCCTTCCCCAGACCTTGCATGCTTCGTGCATCGAGATGCCTCGATCTTGAACATGCAATGTAATCTCAGCAGTATAAAATGAAAAGTTTAAGAGAAATGTGTCATTTTTTATATAACGAAAATAAGCAAATAATGTCAGATAAAATGGAAGAGAGAGTAGAAATTTAGCATTAAGGGGTAAAAAGAGTGTCAATCTACTCATGGATGATATAATAAGGTGGTAGCTGTGGAATTCATCAAAGGTCAAACAAGCTCAAGAATACTTCAGCTATACAGTTGTGTTACAGGCTATCATGTTTTGCTAATTTTGTTACATAGGAATGGTTCCTTCAATTAATTTCTTAAACTATAAATACTCCAATGTGTTCATAAATTATATCCATCACTTAAGGAAAACCAATTACTAAGAAAAATTCATAGTGTCTAGCTGCTATTGTGTCTTAAAAAGATGGATTCCAACCTTTCTGTTTTAGCACTTTTAGCTTGCCTGATTTTATCTTTTTCAGTACCATCTCTTGCCTATGGGAATAAAATAACATGGCCACCACTTAGAGTTGGTTTCTATAGATATAGCTGTCCCTCTGCTGAAGCAATTGTGAAAAATGTAGTATACAAAGCCGTATCGCGTAATCCAGGCATTGCTGCTGGCCTTATCAGGCTACATTTTCATGACTGCTTCGTCAGGGTACGTATGCAAATTTTTGAGTTTATGAGTTCTGAATTCTAGAAAAGGTAGCTTATTGGATTCAGGATAAATTATTTGTAGACACAGAATTTTGGCTAAAATTACTGGATTCTACCGCTAGAACTCTCTCCGCCTCTGATTATATGTGCTGATTTAATTTCCACATGCATGCTGGTGTTTTTATTTTCTTTTGATAATTACTTCACCTAATTATTTATATAATTAGGGATGTGATGCATCAGTATTATTGGATGGGGCAAACTCAGAGAAGGAAGGTGTTCCTAACAAGAACAGTTTACGAGGTTTCGAGGTTGTTGATGCAGCAAAAGCACAACTTGAGGCAGCATGCCCTGGAACTGTGTCCTGTGCTGACATTCTTGCCTTTGCTGCTCGTGACAGTTCCTATAAAGTTGGGAAAATAAACTATGATGTCGAAGCTGGACGTCGTGATGGTCGTGTTTCCATTGACTCTGAAACATTAACCAATCTTCCTTCTCCATTCGTCGATGCCAAGGAACTAGTCAAGAGCTTTGCCAGAAAAGGTATGTCCGTTGATGAAATGGTGACCCTATCTGGCGCGCATTCCATTGGCATTGCTCACTGCGCTGTTTTTGCTAACCGCCTTTACCCTCAAAACAATCAACAAAATCTGCCAATTGATCCTGAATACGCCAACTTCTTGAAGTCCATTTGCCCGCCAGAGGCGCTTACAAATGGGACAGGAGTCGCGAACCCTGCAAATCTTGATGTCCTGACGCCAAACTGGTTGGATAACAAATACTACGCGGCGTTAAAGAGTAAAAAGGGGCTGTTGATTTCTGATCAGACATTACTGGCCAATCCTACAACTGCCAAAATGGTGAACTTTAATGCAAGATATGGTTCAGTTTGGGCTAAGAAATTTGCATCTGCAATGATTCACATGGGTCAATTGGATGTCCTCACAGGTCGAAAGGGAGAGATCAGGAGGAATTGCCATTTCAATAATCTTTTGCCTTCCTTAATTTTATAAGGAATGGTGATCAGTACTGTTTCAACTTTTCCCATCCTACATAAGCTGCAAGGATGGTTCAATGTTTGTTACTTAAATTGTTTTTGTTTTTCTTTTTCCCCAATGTTTGTCCAATTGTTTTTGTTTCTTTAATTTTTCCCAATGTTTGTTCGATTGAATATTGAAAGAATTTTTTGAATTAAGTTTTATAAATGATTCGTTTTTGTTAAATTCAACTGCACATTTAATTTATCCGTATTCTAAAAAAGAGTACATTTGATCTGAGGAACTTGTAACTATCTACCAACTACCCTATTTTTATTTGAATGTTTGAACACAAACTTAGATGAAAATCTCTTTCCAAAATCTATCATGTTAAATCATTAAGCGATACTAAATTAGTGCAGAAATGTACTTGAATATACGAGAACAAATGGAATTCTTTTGAGCCACCTCATAAAGTATGACTTTTTACATCTTGGCGCTAGGGATATACATGGACCGGGTAGATTTGGATTTTATCAAAATCAAACCAAATCGATTATATCGGTTTGAATTGGTTCGGATTTTTCGGATTTTTCGAATTTTTTGTTACATGAATATTATTTCAATCTTGCATTATTAAAGTTATAAATAAAATTTTAATAAGTGAATATATGTTTACTAAAACTTTTTTAAAAAATAATAAACATATGACTATTAGAGTGATCTTATGGGAGAATGATTTTTAGTAACATATAATAGTTTATTTTCTTAATTGTCTGCCAATAATTTTTTTGTTGATGTACGCTTTCGGGGTTAACCAAATTTAATAATTAAACATAAAAATCAATATGATACCTAAATAATGATATGAGTAATTTTAGATTATCGAAATACCACTTCAAATTCGAAAAACATATAATAAATCTTGATATATGAATATGAAGGAACAAAGAGATGATTGACTCATTTCAATAATACATAATAAGAAAGTGATACAATCTATTATTTAAAGTAAATAAAATTGAATGCACTTTATAGTTCTATTAAATATTATATCCCATGAGAGGATCTCAAATATTTCTAGACATCTTTTAAATAAAATTCTATATAAAGTCTTAAAACTATATATAAAAAATTATATATTTATATGTCGGTTTGGTTCGGGTTTTTTTTACTCAATACCAAACCAAATCCAACCAAGCCTAGTCGGATTTTTTAATCGGTTTGGTTTGACTTTTTGGTTTGGTGCGGTTTTTCGGTTCGGTTTGTACACCCATACTTGGTGCTACAACAAAACATTTATAGAGCGCATGAAGGAAAAGTCTTTCACCACTTGAGGTGTATGGGGGAACTCGCACGTGCGGTTCTTTTGGGGAGGGAGTATAGGATTGCGGGAGATGTTTATAACACGTAGCGGAAGATAATAACAATCATAGGAAGATCTTTTCGTGTTTAAAATTTATTTACATGTCAAAGATCGGATCTAAGACGTACCTAGTGAAGAGAGTCTCGTTTCAAAAATTCTTCGATAATGCGAAGACTCTATGCGTATCCACACTGAGACCGATATTTACTATCAACTCTTTGATCAATGAAAATCGCGAATAAATTGAATGAAAAATATTGTGTTGAAATTTTCTCAAAAATCTCAACTCAAAGGTAGAAGAACAAGAAATAATTTTCTCGCAATAATAATTTTCTCTTGATTTTTTTTGGGACCCGCATACACCTTATAAGTTTTCATATATTCTTCAAGTTCACAAATATATCTCTATATATAAGTCAATGGAAAAGAAAGAATTAAAATTGCGTTTTAATTCCTTTCCAAGTCAAAGTTGAACTTTAGAAAAATAATTCCAAGGAAGAATTAAAATGGTGTTTTGTGGACTTTGAATTAGTCACCTTATTAACTTTAGAAAAATAATTCCAAGGAAGAATTAAAATGGTATTTTGTGGACTTTGAATTAGTCTCCTTATTAATATTTAATATATATTCCATATATAAATAAATATTAATTATAAGTACCAAATATATATATCACACATATATATATTTCAATCAAGAGATATAATTTAATTTTCTATTCCAAATAGAAAAATTTAATTTGTTCACAATATTAATTATATTCTCTGTGCTAGCAAAGAATATAACAATATTTTATTTGGACTAATAACTAAATTTATTTGACTAAATTAAATTCTTTAATTTAATTATCAAATAATAAAGTAATTCATCCTTTAGCAAAGATCAGAACACTCGTTAGTGTGCGACCCCATATGTTCAATACTAAATCGGTAGTAAATTGATCAAATCAATATACTAATCAAGGGTGGCGTCTAGCAACACTCCTCAACAACCGGATAGCATGAAGTATACAATTTACTCTCAAGAACCCGTAGAAGAATAATGCATTAATTTCTTCTATCCTTATAACTCTGGGTCACCCTAGGATATGGTTCAACTGTCAAATCCAAATAGGCGACCAACTATGTGTTCATGTCAAAATAATTGGCTATTGAATGACCTAAAAAACTCTTTTCTATTTTCATTCAATAGCCCTGGCCAAGGTCTTAATTTGGTCGGTTATAATTCATGACAACATGGAGCTTAAACTCATTACCAAGAGTTGACAGATTCCATCTTGATCCATCACTAATTCTACAAGTATTTAATCGTACACAATATCCTTTTAACTATCGCCCTAGGGCCATAAGTATCTAGTATCAAAGCACAATAAATAACTTGTCAATTACTATGATGATATCAGGTCAAAGGAAACTCTTAAATCACATTCTTTAAGAGAATATCCTATTGACGGTTTATGGTAATTCTAACCATTAGGAATTATCCAATGAATCAGTTCAATGATCATATCTCTATATACATCATCTATTTATGTGATTTAGTTAATGAGATCAATTAATCTTTATCCCATAAAGACGATCACATAAATATTGATCTAATCGGATTACCAACTGTGATGACCCAAAAGACCATCTTATATTTTAGAACTTGATTCTGCGCTCTTAAGCCCTAAAAATCTTATTTTTACCCTTCTCGATTTACGTGCGCAGTCCGGGTATGTTTTCGAAAAGCTTTTATGTTGAAAACTAATGAAAATAAGAATTTTTATCTTAAAAGTTAATTTTAGTTGATTTCGATAAATATTTTTAGTAAACGAGCCCGAATCTGTACTTTGATGGTCCCGGTAGGTCCGTATCAAATTATGGGACCTGGGCGTATGCCTGGAATCGAATTCGGAGGTCCCTAACTTGAGTTATGAATTTTTGATGAAATTAAATGTCTAGAAATTATTTATTTTTAAGAATTGATTGATATTTGGCATTATTAGTATCATGTCCGTATTTTGATTTCGGAGCCCGGTACAGGTTCATTATGATATTTAAGACCTGTCTGTGAAATTTGGTGAGAAACTGAGCTGATTTGACGTGATTCAGACGTCCAGTTGAGAATATAGTAACTTTAAAGTATTCTTGAGAATTCCATTTGATTTGTGCTAAATTTAGAGTTTTAGGTGTTGTTTTGGCGATTTGATCGCGCGAGCAGGTCCGTATGATTTTTTAGACTTGCGTGCATGTTTGCTTTGGAGCCCCGAGAGCTCGGGTAAGTTTCGAATAGGCCACGGGATATTTTGGACTTTGGAAATCTGATTTTTTCTGCAGAATCTGGGTTCTGGCATGTCCTTCTTCACGTTCGCGAAGGTCCTCTCGCGAACGCGAAGAGTAAACTGATGAGGCAGGGATTTCTTCTTCGCGAACACGAAGCGCTGGGAGCGTTACCCTTCGCGAACGCGACAAGCCCATCGCGAACGCGTAGTGTTAGGCACTGGGGAGGGGGAGTCAGCCTTTTCTTCATCGTGAAAGCGAACACTGTCTCGCGAACGTGAAGACCAGGGAAGGGTAGCCTACGCGAATGCGAGCACTGTCTAGCAAACGCGAAGGCTTGGCAGCCTATACTCTTCGCGAATGCGACAGTGCTCTTGCGAACGCGATGAACACTGTCGCCCAGCACTTAACAGAATCCAAACACGGGATTTAGCCAAAAATTTATTTTTTTTCCCAAAAATCAAACGGTGTGAGGTGATTTTTCAAGAGTCATTTCTTCCCCAAAGTGTTGGTAAGTGATTCTAAACCATTGTCTTTCAATTACCCATTACATTTCTTGAATGTTCAACCTAAAATCTAGAGTTTTCATGGTAGAATTAGGGGTTAGGGTAGAAACTAGGGATTTCGGAAATTTGGGGATTTAGACCTCAATTTGAGGCCGGATTCCAAAACCAATTATATATTCGGGCTCGGGGATGAATGGGTAAACGAATTTTGGTCCGAACCTCGGATTTTGACCAAGCGGGCCCGCGGTCGATTTTTCGACTTTTTGGAGGAAATTTTGGGAAATCTGTAATTATTCACTAAAGTTGATCCCTTTAGCAATATTTGATATTATTGAGTCATTTTTGAATAGATACGAGTGGTTTGGAGGTGAATTCCAAAGAAAAAGCTGTGATTGAGAATTAAGTGGCCTTCGGAGCGAGGTAAGTATTGTGTCTAACCCTAACTTGAGGAAATTATGAACCTTAGATTACTTGCTAAGTGAAATCCATATGAGCGGTGTATATGTGAGGTGACGAGTACTTATGCACCGCTAATTTACCTGTTTTCCATGTTTCTCTATTTTTCTTATATTGTCTCTTTCCTATGCCTAATTGCTACGTGTTATACTAGTGTTGTCCAATTTATCGTTCTTATCATGTTTACGGATTTTCTAGTGATAATTGAGTTTTTTTTATTTCAAAGTTGAGATTGATATTATGGATCCAAATGTTGAAGTAAGGTTTGTACTTGTTATTCTATCTCCTTATTGTTATTTATGCATTGCATTATGGTAAGAGAGAGTGTTAATGCACGAAGGGTGATGTCGTGCCATATTGTGAGTGTTAATGCACGAAGGGTGATGTCGTGCCATATTGTGAGTGTTAATGCACGAAGGGTAATGCCATGCCATATTGTGAGTGTTAATACACGAAGGGTGATGTCGTGCCATATTATGAGTTTTACTAGCACGAAGGGTGGGTGATGCCGTGCCATATTATGAGTGTTAATGCACGAAGGGTGATGTCGTGCCATATTGTGAGTGTTAATGCATGAAGGGTGATGTCGTGCCATATTGTGAGTGTTAATGCACGAAGGGTGATGCCGTGCCATATTGTGAGTGTTAATGCACGAAGGGTGATGTCGTGCCATATTGTGAGTTTTACTAGCACGAAGGGTGATGCCGTGTCATATTGTGAGTGTTAATGCACGAAGGGTGATGTCGTGCTATTTCTATTGATTTTTATGGTGAGATTGAGAGTAAAAGCATGAAGGGTGATGCCGTGTATTTTTCTTTTATTGTATTCACTATTCCTGTTGATTCATGGTATGGTGACTGCTCCGGTTATCATTCTATTGTATTTCTGTATCTCGTATTCCCCTCAGCATGTTCCCCTCCCGACATTTCCTGTTAAGTTCTTCATTTCTGTTATTTGTATATATACTGTTAAATTATTCAAGTTTATTTGTAGGTGCCTTGTCTTAGCCTCGTCACTACTTCATCGAGGTTAGGCTCGACACTTACCAGTATATGGGGTCGGTTATACTGATACTGTACTCTGCACTTTCTGTGCAGATTTTGATACCGGCTCAGGTTGATCGAGATTTCACTATTGGTCTGCTGTCCGGAGACTCAAGGTAGATCTGTTGGCATTCACAGACCTTGAAATCCCCGTCTATCTTTTATGTCCTACTATTTTCTTTCATTCAGACAGTTGTATTTTTTTCAGACTATTACTTGTAGTAAATTCTAGAATGCTCATGAATTGTGACTCCAGATCCGGGTGGTAGTAATTAATACAGTTTTATGATATTTCGCACTTATTATATTTCATCTTAGTTAATTATTGTTAATTACTGAATGGGAATAAGGAATTGGTTTAATGATTCTCTAACGTTGGCTTGCCTATCAAGTGAAATGTTAGGCGCCATCACGGTCCCAATGGTGGGAATTACGGGTCGTGACAAGTTGGTATCAGAGCACTAGGTTGCCTAGGTCTCACGATTCACGAGCAAGCTTAGTAGAGTCTGGAGGATCGGTACGAAGATGTCTGTGCTTATCTTCCAGAGGCTATGAAGTTTAGGAACAAGTTTCACTTCTATTCTTCTATGTCATGCGATTTTGCTTTCTCAATGCTCATTGAACTCATCTACTCTTATTCTCTCGTAGATGGCGAGAACACGTACCGCTTCCTTAGCTGAGCAGCAGTCAGAGCCTCCAGTGGCAGCTCCTACGCGGGGCAAAGGTCGAGGCCGAGGCCATGCTAGAGGCCGAGGCAGGGGCAGGGCTCAGCCTAGAGCCCGAGCAGCAACCCCAGCAGTGGAGCCTCAGATAGAGCTTGGCGAGGAGGTTCCAGCCCAAACTGTTCCTGCGGGACCAGCTCAGGTTCCGGAGGGGTTCATTGCTACCCTAGTACTTCAGGACGCTTTGGTTCGTTTGGTGGGCCTTATGGAGAGTGTGGCCCAGACTGGCGCATTTCCCATGACATCAGTAGTCTCTCAGGATGGAGGAGGAGCCTAGACTCCCACCACTCTCGCTCCGAAGCAGATAGCTCCCCAATATTAGGCTCCAGTAGCTCAGCCAGTCGGATTAGTTCAGCCGGTTATTGCGGCACAGGTCGGAGATGGGCTGGCTATGTCTTCTGAGGCTTTATGGAGATTGGACAGGTTTACTAAGCTCTTTCCTGTTCACTTCAGTGGTACTCCTTCAGAGGATCCCCAGGAGTATCTTGACAACTGTCACGAGGTTCTACAGAACATGGGTATAGTGGAGACCAATGGGGTCGATTTTGCTGCATTTCAGATGACTGGTTCCGCCAAGAAATGGTGGAGAGATTACTTGTTGACCAGACCAGCTGGGTCGCCTGCTCTTACTTGGGACCAGTTCTCTTAGCTCTTCATAGAGAAGTTTCTGCCTATCACATTGAGAGAGGAGCGTCGCCGTTAGTTTGAGCGTCTCCAGCAGGGCAGTATGACTGTTACTCAGTATGAGACCCGTTTTATGGATTTGGCTTGTCATGCTATTGTTCTGCTTCCCACCGAGAGACGATGAGGAGTTTTATTGATGGACTTTCTCAGCCTATCAGATTGCAGATGGCTAAGGAGACTGGGAGTGAGATTTCTTTCCAGGCGGCTGCTAATGTTGCCAGACGAATCAAAATGGTTTTTACTCAGGGAGGTCAGGGGTCTGACAAGAGACCTCGTCATTCCGGTGAGTTCAGCGGTGCCTCATCTAGAGGCAACAGTACTTTTGGTAGAGGCCATCCTCCCAGGCCGTTTCATTCAGCACTCCATGCATCCCACGGTGCCTCAGGTGGTCGTGGCCCTCAGATGCATTATTCCGACTAGCTAGCCTACAATGCACCACCAGCTCCTATTAGTGCACCTCCACTCCAGATTTATCAGGGTGGTTATTCAGGTCGACAGGGTCAGTTTCAGGGTCAGCAGTCATAACAACCGAGGTTATGTTATACTTGTGGTGATCCAAGGCACGTTGCTAGATCTTGCCCTTGGGCAACTCACATCATCAGAGTTCTCGTACCATGGTTCCGGCACCAGTTGCTGCACCACCTGCTCAGTCAGCTAGAGGCAGGGGTCAGGCAGCCAGTGGTAGAGACCAGACTGTTAGAGGTGGAGGTCAGGCCGTTAGAGGTGGAGACCAACCAGTTAGAGGCTGTCCTAGGGACGTAGTTCAGGGTGGTGGGGCCCAGCCCCGGTGTTATGCTTTCCCAGCCAGGCCTGAGGCTGAGTCATCTGACGTTGTTATCACATGTATTGTTTCAGTTTGCAGTAGAGATGCTTCAATTCTATTTGATCCGGGGTCTACTTACTCCTATGTGTTATCCTATTTTGCTTCTTATTTGGTTGTGCCCCATGATTCTTTGAGTTCTCCTGTGTATGTGTCCACACCGGTGGGAGATGCTATTGTTGTAGATCATATTTATCGTTCGTGTGTGGTTACCATTGGGAGTCTTGAGACTCGTATAGATCTTCTACTTCTCGACATGGTTGATTTTGATGTCATACTGGGTATGGATTGGTTGTCACCTTATCATGCTATATTATATTGTCACGCTAAGACGGTGACCTTAGCCTTGCAGGGTTTGCCTCGATTAGAGTGGAGAGGGACTCCTGGCCATTCCACCAGCAGGGTTATCTCTTATGTAAAGGCTCGGCATATGGTCGAGAAGGGGTGTCTAGCTTATTTGGCTTATGTATGTGATTCTAGTGCGGAGGTTCCTTCCATGGATTCCGTGGTTTCCAGAGGTTTTTCCTGCAGACCTGCCGGGGATGCCACCCGACAGGGATATTGATTTCTGTATTGATTTGGCTCCGGGCACTCAGCCCATTTCTATTCTGCCATACCGCATGGTCCCGCCAGAGTTGAAAGAATTGAAGGAGCAGTTGCAAGATTTGCTTGATAAGGTCTTCATTAGACCTAGTATCTCGCCCTGGGGTGCACCTGTGTTGTTTGTGAAGAAGAAAGATGGATCGATGAGGATGTGTATAGATTATAGGCAGTTGAACAAAGTCACCATCAAGAACAAGTATCCATTGCCGAGGATTGATGATTTATTTGATCAGCTTCAGGGTGTCAAGGTGTTTTCAAAGATTGATTTGAGATCTGGCTACCATCAGTTGAGGATTAGGGCATCCGATATTCCTAATACAGCTTTTCGGAGTCGGTATGGGCATTATGAGTTTCTAGTGATGTCATTTGGGCTGACAAATGCCCCAGCAGCATTCATGGATTTGATGAACCGGGTGTTCAAACCCTACTTGGATTCCTTTATGGTTGTGCTTATTGATGATATCCTGATCTACTCCCACAGTCGAGAGGAGCATGAACAGCACCTTCGGATCGTTCTTCAGACTCTGAAAGACAGCTAGTTATATGCTAAGTTCTCAAAATGTGAGTTTTGGTTGAGTTCAATTGCTTTCTTGGGTCACGTTGTATCAGTAGAGGATGTTCGGGTGGATCCTAGGAAGATTGAGGCAGTTCAGAACTGGCCTAGACCCACATCAGCTACAGAGATCCGTAGTTTCCTGGGTTTAGCGGGCTATTACCGGCAATTTTTGGAGGGGTTTTCATCCATATCAGCCCCGTTGACCAGATTGACCCAGAAGGGTGCTCCGTTCAGGTGGTCAGATGAGTGTTAAGTGAGCTTTCAGAAAATCAAGACTGCTTTGACTACGGCATCGGTATTGGTGTTACCCATAGGTTCAGGATCTTATACAATATTTTGACACATCTCGTATTGGTCTGGGTGCGGTGTTGATGCAGGGTGGCAAGGTTATTGCATATGCTTTGCGGCAGCTGAAGGTTTACGAGAAAAATTACCCTGTTCATGATCTGGAGCTGGCAGCCATTGTTCACGCACTAAAGATTTGGAGGCACTATCTTTACAGCATGCCATATGAGGTATTCACTAATCATTGTATCTTGTAGTATTTGTTCAAGCAGAAGGAACTCAATTTGAGGCAGAGAAGGTGGATGGAGCTATCGAAGGACTATAATATCACCATATTATATCATCCCGGGAAGGCCAATATGGTGGTCGATGCTTTGAGTAGAAAGTCAGCCAGTAGGGCAGCCTTGCTTATATTCCAATTGGTAAGAGACCACTAGCATTGGATGTTCACGCCCTGGCCAATCAGTTCGTGAGGTTAGATATTTCTGAGCCCAGCCGTGTTCTAGCTTGTACAGTTGCTCGGTCTTCTTTGTTTGAGCGCATCAGAGATTGGCAGGATGACGATACTCATTTACTTGTCCTTAGAGACACAGTGCGGCACGGTGGTGCCAAGCAGGTTACTGTTGGAGATGACGGAGTTTTGAGGATGCATGGTCGTATTTGTGTGCCTAATGTGGATGGGCTTCGTGAGTTGATTCTTGAGGTCCCACAGTTCCCGGTATTCTATTCATCCGGGCGCCACCAAGATGTATCGGGACTTGAGGCAACATTATTGGTGGAGGCAAATGAACAAGGACATAGTTGCCTATGTAGCGCGGTGCCTAAATTGCCAGCAGGTAAAGTATGAGCATCAAAGACCCTTCAGAGGTTAGATATTCCTCAGTGGAAGTGGGAGTATATCACTTTGGATTTTGTTGTTGGATTCCCACGGACTCAGAGGAAGTTCGATGCAGTTTGGGTCATTGTGGACAGGCTGACTAAGTTAGCGCATTTCATTCTTGTGGCAGTTACCTATTCCTCGGAGCGGTTGGTAGAGATTTACATTCGTGAGATCGTCCGTCTTCATGGGGTGTCCATGTCTATCATTTCTGATCGAGTTACGCAGTTCACCTCGCACTTCTGGAGGGCAGTATAACGTGAGTTGGGTACGCGGGTTGAGTTGAGCACAACATTCCATCCTCAGACAGACGGGCAGTCTGAGCGCACTATTCAGATCTTGGAGGATATGCTCCGCGTATGTGTTATAGACTTCAGAGGATCGTGGGATCAGTTCTTGCCCCTTACAGAGTTCGCCTACAATAATAGCTACCAGTTGAGCATTCAGATGGCTCCCTATGAGGCATTATATGGTAGACGGTGTAGGTCGCCAGTTGGGTGGTTTGAGCCGGGGGAGGCTCGGTTGTTAGGTACAGATTTAGTACAGGAGGCCTTAGACAAGGTCAAGATTATTCAGGATCAACTTCGTATAGCTCAATTCAGGCAGAAGAGTTATGCCGACCGTAGAGTTCGTGATGTTGCATTCTTGGTCGGAGAGAGAGTGTTACTTCAGGTATCACCCAGGAAGGGTGTAATGAGGTTCAAAAAGAAGGGCAAGTTGAGCCCTAGGTATATCAGACCTTTTGAGACTCTAGAGAGAGTGGGAGATGTGGCTTATAGGATTGCATTGCCACCTAGTTTAGCAGTTGTTCATCCGGTATTCCATGTGTCCATGCTTCGAAAGTATCATGACGATCCGTCCCATGTGTTAGATTTCAGCTCTGTCCAATTGGACAAGGATTTGACTTACGAGGAGGAGCCGGTGGAAATTCTAGCCTGGCAAGTTCGCATGTTAAGATCAAAGAGTTACCCTTTAGTTTGAGTGCAGTGGAGCCATCAGCTTATTGTGGCAGCTACTTGGGAGTCCGAGTCCGATATGCGGAGTAGATATCCCCACATTTTCACCAGCCCAGGTACTTTTCTATGTCCGTTCGAGGACGAACAATTATTTTAGAGGTGGAGAATGTGATGACCCAAAAGGTCATCTTATGTTTTACAACTCGATTCTGCACTCTTAAGCCCTAAAAATCTCATTTTTACCCTTCTCAATTTACATGCGCAGTCCGGGCATGTTTCCGAAAAGCTTTTATGTTGAAAACTAATGAAAATAAGAATTTTTACCTTAAAAGTTGATTTTAGTTGACTTCGGTCAACATTTTTGGTAAACAAACCCAGATCCGTTCTTTGACAGTCCCGGTAGGTCCGTATCGAATTATGGGACCTGGGCATATTCCCGGAATCGAATTCGGAGGTCCCTAGCTTGAGTTATGAATTTTTGATGAAAATTAAAAGTATGGAAATTGTTTGTTTTTAAGAATTGATTGATATTTGACATTGTTAGTATCGGGTCCGTATTTTGGTTCTGGAGCCCGGAACTGGTTCATTATGATATTTAAGACCTGTCTGTGAAATTTGATGAGAAACGGAGTTGATTTGACGTGATTCAGACGTCCAGTTGAGAAAATAGTAACTTTAAAGTATTCTTGAGAATTTCACTTGATTTGGTGCTAAATTTAGAGTTCTAGGTATTGTTTTGGCGATTTTATCGCGCGAGCAGGTCCGTATGATGTTTTTAGACTTGCGTGCATGTTTGGTTTGGAGCCCCGAGGGCTCGGGTGAGTTTCGGATAGGCCACGGGATGTTTTGGACTTTGGAAATCTGATTTTTTCTGCAAAGTCTGGGTATTGGCATTGTCCTTCTTCGCGAACCCGAAGGCTTGGTCGCGAACGCGAAGCACTAGTGGCGTTACCCTTCGCGAACGCGTAGTGTTAGACACTGGGAGGGGGAGTCAGCCTTTTCTTCATCGTGAACGCGAACACTGTCTCGCGAACATGAAGACCAGGGAAGGGTAGCCTACGCAAATGCGAGCACAGTCTCGCAAACGCGAAGGCTTGGTAGCCTATACTCTTCGCGAACATGACAGTGCTCTCGCGAACGAGATGAACACTGTTGCCCAGCACTTAATAGAATCCAAACACGGGATTTAGCCAAAAAATTATTTTTTTTCTCAAAAACCAAACGGTGTGAGGCGATTTTTCAAGAGTCATTTTTTCCCCAAAGTGTTGGTAAGTGATTCTAAACCATTTTCTTTCAATTACCCATTGCATTTCTTGAATTTTCAACCTAAAATCTAGAGTTTTCATGGTATAATTAGGGGTTAGGGTAGAAACTAGGGATTTCGGGAATTTGGGGATTAGACCTCAATTTGAGGTCGGATTCCAAAACCAATTATATATTCGGTAACGGGGATGAATGGGTAAACGGATTTTGGTCCGAACCTCGAGTTTTGACCAAGCGGGCCCGGGGTCATTTTTTGACTTTTTAAAGGAAAATTTGGGAAATCTGTAATTATTCGTTAATGTTGATTCCTTTAGCAATATTTGATATTATTGAGTCATTTTTGAATCGATACGAGTGATTTGGAGGTGAATTCCAAAGGAAAACCTGTGATTGAGAATTAAGTGGCCTTCGGAGCGAGGTGAGTGTTGTGTCTAACCCTGACTTGAGGGAATTAGGAACCTTAGATTACTTGCTAAGTGAAATCCATGTGAGCGGCGTATATGTGAGGTGACGATTACTTATGCGCCGCCAATTTACCTGTTTTCCATGTTTCTATGTTTTTCTTATATTGTCTCTTTCCTATGCCCAATTGCTACGTGTTATACTAGTGTTGTCCAATTTATCGTTCTTATCATGTTTACGGATTTTCTGGTGATAATTGAGTTTTTTATTTCAAAGTTGAGATTGATATTATGGATCCAAATGTTGAAGTAAAGTTTGTACTTGTTATTTTATCTCCCTGTTGTTATTTATGCATTGCATTATGGTAAGGGAGAGTGTTAATGCACGAAGGGTGATGCCGTGCCATATTGTGAGTGTTAATGCACGAAGAGTGATGTCGTGCCATATTGTGAGTGTTAATGCACGAAGGGTAATGCCGTGCCATATTGTGAGTGTTAATGCACGAAGGGTGATGTCGTGCCATATTGTGAGTGTTAATGTACGAAAAGTGATGCCGTGCCATATTGTGAGTGTTAATGCACGAAAGGTGATGCCGTGCATTTTTCTTTTACTTTATTCACTATTCCTATTGATTCATGGTATGTTGACTGCTCCGGTTATCATTCTGTTGTATTTCTGTATCTCGTATTCCCCTCAGCATGTTCCCCTCCCGACATTTCCTGTTTAGTTCTTCATTTATGTTATTTGTATATATACTGTAAAATTATACAGGTTGATTTGTAGGTGCCTTGCCTTAGCCTAGTCACTACTTTATCGAGGTTAGGCTCGACACTTACCAGTACATAGGGTCGGTTGTACTGATACTGCACTCTGCATTTTCTGTGCAGATTTTGATACTGGCTCAGGTTTATCGAGATTTCGCTATTGGTCCGCTGTCCGGAGACTCAAGGTAGATCTGTCGGCGTTCACAGACCTAGAAGTCCCCGTCTATCTTTTATGTCTTACTGTTTGCTTTCATTCAAACAATTGTATTTCTTTCAGACTATTACTTGTAGTAAATTCTAGAATGCTCGTGAATTGTGACTCCAGATACGGGTGGCAGTAATTAATACAGTTTTATGATATTCCACACTTATTATATTTCATCTTAGTTAATTATTATTAATTACTGAATGAGAATAATGAATTGGTTTAATGATTCTCTAACGTTGTTTTGCCTAGCAAGTGAAATATTAGGCGACATCACAGTCCCGTTGGTGGGAATTCCGGGTCGTGACAAGTTGGTATCAGAGCACTAGGTTGCCTAGGTCTCACGATCACGAGCAAGCTTAGCAATTCCTTCACACAATAATGGAATTGCACCTTCTATTGAAGGAACCACACCAAGTTCAGTTAAGAACTTTTTCATCCAAACAGCTTCCTTAGCAGCTTCACTAGCTGCTATATATTCTGCATCAGTCACTGAATCAGCTACTGTAGCTTGTTTGGAACTTTTCCAACTCACTGTAACACCATTTAAGATGAATACATAACCAGAAATAGATTTGCTACAATCTCTATCTGAAGAGAAACTTTCATCAGTATAACCTTCAAGCTATAACTCAGAATCTCCATAAATGAGGAATTGGTCTTTAGTCCTTCTTAATTACTTAAGAATGGTCTTCACCACCTTCCAATGTTCCTCGCCAGGATTTGCCTGATATCGGCTAGTCACTCCAAGTGCATAAGCCACATTAGGACGTGTACATGTCATGTACATGATAGCTCCCGCTGCACTAGCATCTGAGATCCTACTCATGCGTTCTCTCTCTTCATATGTTTTAGGACAATCCTCCCTACTGAGAGTAATTCCAGTGCCTATCGGTAGATAGCCTCTTATGGAATTGTCCATGTTATACCTTTTCAAAATGGTATCAATGTACAAAGACTGGGAAATTCCAAGCAACTTTCTCGATCTATCTCTATAGATCTTTATTCCTAATATATAAGCTACTTCTCCCAAGTCTCAGATAACCAAATCTTGGTACTTTGCAATGCTGGTATCTCATTCCTTATGAGCAATATATCATCAACATACAGTACTAAGAATATAATTATGCTCTAACCTTTTTGTACACAGAAGGTTCTTCTTCGCATCTAACAAAATTGAACTTTTCAACTGTCTTGTTAAAGCGAATATTCCAACTTTGAGAATCTTGGTTTAGTCAATAAATGGATCTTTGTAGCTTGCAAATTTTATTATGATAAGACGGAGATGTGAAACCTTCAGGTTGTGTCATGTACACATCCTCTTCTAGCTCACCATTAAGGAAGGCTGTTTTCACATCCATTTGCCATATTTCATAATCATAGTAGGTTGCTATAGCAAGCAAAATACGAATTGATTTGAGCATTGCCACAGGTGAGAAAGTCTCGTGATAGTCGATTCCTTCTTTCTGACGATATCTCTTAGCAACAAGATGGGCTTTGTAGGTCTCCACCTTTCCGTCTGCTCCAATCTTTTTCTTAAAACCCCATTTACAACCTATAGGTTTTATATCCTTTGAAGGTTCAACTAAAGTCCATACTTTATCTTCCTTCATGGATTCTATTTCAGATTCCATGGTCTTTTGCCATTTCTCATAATCAGAACTTTGTATAGCCTCTTCATAGGTCTTAGGGTCATCATCATTATGATCAACCTCTTTTAATACATCATCTTGTACCATTAGATTTAATCTAGTTGGATCATGGAATGTAGACCTTCTAAGAGGTGTTTGTACAACTTGTTCACCTTGTGCTGGATTTGATTGTTGTTCAATTTGGTTTGGAACTAGTTCATTAACCTGTTCTTGAACTATATTTAGTTCTTGAACTTCAACCGTTGAAGATGGAAACTTCCTTGTCAAATTCAAAAAATCCAATAAAGGTTCTTCTACTTGTGTCTTATGATCTTGATTTTGTATCGATTCATTAGTTTCTTGAACTTCATCAAGTTCTATTTCTCCACTATAATTTTCTTCCAAAAGAAATTCCCTTTCCAAAAAGGTTGCTCCTCTAGACACAAATACTTTATGGTCAGAAGGGTGATAGAAATAATATCCCATTGTTTCTTTGGGATACCCAATGAACATACACTTATCATATCTTGAGTCAAGTTTATCAGACTGCAGTCTCTTAACATAAGCTAGACAACCCCAAACTTTAATGTGTTTAAGGTTAGGCTTACGTCCTTTCCATGTCTCATATGTTGTTGTAGAGACTGACTTAGTGGAAACTTTATTAAGTAAGTATGTTGATGCTTCCAAAGCATATCCCCATAAATTTATTGGAAGATCAGTGAACCCTGTCGCATCCCCTTTTTCTTTCTCGCGAAAGCAGGTTTTTGATATATGACAACTCTTTTAAATGGGTATTAAAAGAGAAGAGTCACCACCTAATGATTTTTAAGGTGCATTATGGCACCTATTATGCAGATAACTCTGTTTGACTAGTCAACTTCACCAAAAATCAGGCAAAGGCTCAAGTTACCTCAAAGAGAAGGTTTTAGGCACTCTTTGAGGTCCACAATTGTGGGTCCCGGCCGAACTTAAGACTATATGAATTATATAATTAGACTAGGTGATCAAATAAATAAAGAGAATATAAAGGTCAAAGAAGTTCATTATAACTCAATTGGTACAAATCTTAAGGGCTACAGGGATACAACTACAATGTTTAAACGATTAAATATAGATATCAAGTATATAAAAGGAGGGTCCTAAGTGTTTTAGCCTAAAGGATCACCATGTGCAACATATATAATACTTCGCAACTCCTTTTAGATAGGAGTTGCTCATATTATTCAGTGGGCACAGACTTTCATCTCTTGCTACCCGATTACTATATTAAAGTTGTTTACCTAAAGCGTTCTAATTCAGTTCTAAGTCGTGTACTATACGTGCACTACCCGTCCCATGCCTATGGTCCAGGAGGCTTTGGACCTCTATTTGGGTGGTTCTAGACTTACTTAGGCTGCTCACAAATGATAAAACTGATCGCGCATTCAAGAACAAAGAGGACTGCACATAATAAAAGAGAATGGCTCATGTTAGCCTCCACACATAAACAGAAAAACACACAGACTAATTTTTAGATTAAACAATAGAACGTTTCACACTTGAGACTCATAATCTTTTGGTCCTATAAGCATGATCTCTATATGATTCCAATATCAAACAGGCAATGCTGCATTTTAGGCTAACGTACATATTAAATCATTATAAACATGGTTTCTAAGTGATTCTGATTTTAGTAATATACAGGCGACGTATTTGTAGATTACGAAAACCTATAGGTATGATTTCTAGATTGTTCTCTCAAAAGGCAGTGAAACGACCCCAGAATCATAAATTACCAGCGCTGATTTCATAGACGAGTTTCTTAGGCAGGTGACAGTGTCCAAGAAGCATGATATCTAATAATCAACAATTAATTTTATAGTCTTTGTCTATAGGCATGCTTTCTAAGTGAGGTAGTACAAATGATATGAGCAGTTGATTGATTATTAGACCTATAGGCATGTCATCTAGATGAGCAGTACACCAAAATAATTGAAGCAATAGATAGACCGATTGGTTGAAGTCCTATAGGCATGATATCTAGATAAATGAAAACATCGCATTGCTGCGCCCTAAGACATGTTATCTAAGAGTGTTGAATAGTAGATATGGAAACATGTATAGCAAATGCTGGGACTAGCAAGTCTTGACAAATTAAGTGAGGTGTGTGCAGGACTCCTAAAGGCATGATGTCTATCAGTGTACAAAAATAAAGTATGCTAAACAAAACAACAAATAGAGCACATAGATCCTATAGACATGCTTTTTACCCATTTATACAAATACTAGAATACCCCTCCCCCCCAATTTCAATAAATCCCCAATTGTTCAATTTACAAATTATTACAGCCCGAGTGAAGTAATCAAGTATGAATAATTGCATAAGAGGACCACTATAGGCCCATTTAACAAAGCAGACCCAAAAGAAAATAACCCAGTAAGGCCTGAGCCTTCAGCAGGCTCGTTCCTCATATAGATAGCAAACCCAGATCCAAATACACCCAAACATCCTGGTATATCAATTGCTCAACTCAAACTCACATAAAGGTCCATACTAAGCCCAATGGGAAGACCCAGTTACCCAGCAATTGCATATAAACAACTTAACCGCCTAAATTAACAAGCTACGTATGACAACTAATTAAACAGCTCTGTAGCATACTAACATCAGCTCTCACTAGGACATGATCATACACACATTGGTAGGATTCACATAAGACATATTGGAACTTACATTTTTATGAAACAAGGAGATTCGAACATGAAAACTAGGAGAGTCAGTAAAGCTCTTCAACATGGTGAGTTTGACATAGAAGACTAACATCATAGGTTCATGATTGAGTGACCATTCAACAGGGGAAAAAGTGTAACATGAAGAACATAAACACAACATTATGAGAGTTGAGGAGGCATGTCACTTGGACTCATATGGTAAGCATATGAGACATATACAAGATAAGCATGTTAGGTTTTCCAGAAACAATTCCATAGTAAGGCATGATCCAGAATTAGCCTAAAAGGAACATTAGACTTGAAATTCTTAATCATGATAGTCTAATAGATTCATAATCAGGGGGATAGCAATTTCCACATGAGATCCTAATACACATAGAAAACAGGATAGCAGGTCTGATCTTACAACAGCCAACAAATATCCCAACATGCTGAGTATAACACAAAGACTTCAAAACCCAAAGAGTTCATGGCAGGAAAGCATATCAACTTAAGGTTAATAGAACATGCACACTGCAGGGTTCATGTCAATTGACTATGCATAATAGAAGGAGATATATATATATATATATATATATATATATATATATATATTGAAATTTACTAGAAGGTTTAGGCAATGCGAAAGATGGCTGGATTGACAGGTCAAGGGACCCAATCAGCAGAGTTACAAATTACAGATAAACATGTTTGACTATGTATCAAAACAATACTATAACATAGAAGAGTCAAGAATTAATTTGCAGAAAATAGTAGATTAGTAAGAGGAGGTTCATTGGAGCAGATTTTGAGCAAACAATTCCTACAGAGATCCCAGAAATCCAAGGCGTGAATGAAAACTCATAATAAGTAAAGGACATAACGTTAAGGCTAACATGAGCATGACCATTCAGGTAAACTTAAGAGGGCAGAAACTATATGGATCAAATATGTAGAGTGAAGGTCTAAAACCTATCAGATTCGATAATAGAGAACATGAAACTGCAGAACGCCATGGACACAATGGAATTACAGAAAGCATAAAATAGTACAATGCTGGGAATTCACAAATAACAAAGAAGCTTTAAGGCATGCTTGTTTAAAAGTTCAAACAGTGCTGGCATACATAATACACATAGATGAACAAGTAGAGGAATAATTTTTCAAAGCTGTAAAGGTCAAGAATGATAACCAGTTGCGAAGATAATTGAGCAAAAGAGGGAGTAACTCAGAATCCTAGCAGTGACAGCAAAGTAAAGACAGCAATGAGAAACCCCCAGGTTCTAGTGCGTCAGAGTTCACAAGATCTTCAGTGAGCCCCGAGCAGTGCTTGCACTAGGGAGGGCAAATAGAGAAGATTCTGGTGGCCTAGGCTTTCAGTCGGCCACAATCAAAAGAGAGCAGTAATAATATGTAAGATGAAAGTGAGAAAATAATAATAGTGGTTAAGCCATTCCAGCCCCCATTCAAAGGGGATTAGGAGATGGTTTATATAGTGTTCAAATTGAGCGGACAAACATGAAAAATCATCAGTCAAAAATAATAAAGGAAAGAATACATCACATGCAATCCAAATCTGTAAGGAAAAAAGGAAAATTTCAAACCCTAGTTGGGTCCAACAGTCTTGAATCGAACCAGTAATGCAAGAACCGTCCATTGTAGAGTGTGTATATATGTATGAAATAACATCTAAATTTCAAAGATCGAAGGCGGTGGCACCCGATTTGGGGATTAGTACTTTCCAAAATTGAGGCAAGTACTATGTAACGCCCTAGTCTTGTAAGAAATGATGAGATGATCCATATGAGGTAAGAGAATCGTAGAAAGAATCCACGATTGATCGGATTTGGAAGAGATTTGAGGGAGGCGGCTAGGGTTTGAGAGGAAGAAGAGAGGAACATAGAGAATAAAGGCGGTTGTCTCAGGAGAGTGAGGATTAGGATTTGGGGTTGGGTAATTAAAAGTGAGGGGTTAATCGTGGGTCGTTGATCTCTTAAGATCAACGGCCAAGATTTTAAAGAAGGCGGGGCGGGTTATTTCAAACGGGTCATGCCCGGATTTTAAAGGGGTTATTTGGTTTGGGCTGGAAGGTTGGGCTAAAGATTTGAGCCAAAAGTAACTCAAAATTGGGCTATAAATTAAAATACACAAAAATTGTTAATAAATAATTTATAAAACTATTTAATATATAATAAAATATTACTTGTGTGTTAAAAGTGATTGAAAATAATAACTTAATATTATAAAAATATAAAAATTCTATTTTAGCACAAATAATGTAATAAAATACAATTATGCATGAATATAGGCCATTATTGTAAAATTATATAAATAGCTTAAGAAAACATAAATATTCTTACATAAAATAAAATAAAATATTTTGAAATATATATGTTGATGCAAATAATAACTTTAGATAATTAAACCATTACAAAATAATTTAAGGGATAATTAATAAATAATCAAGTAATTTAAATGCGAAAAAATCAATTTAGAAGCTCTAAAGATGTGGAAAATTATAGAAAATACTTGTATAATTCTTATAAATTAGGTAATGATGTAAGAATGACATTTTGAAAGTATATATACTATTTTAAAAATATGAGAGCAAAATTAGGTATCAGTGAACTCCATCATAGATCTCACCATATCTAATAAGGTTCGATTTCTCCTTTCAGACACACCATTGTGTTGTGGTATTCCTGGAGGTATCCACTGTGAGAGAATCCCATTCTCTTTGAGATACCTAGTAAAATATTCACTAAGATATTCTCCACCTCTATCAGACCTTAGTACTTTAATACTTTTATCAGTCTGTTTCTCAACTTCACTACGGAACCTTTTGAACATTTCAAAAGATTCAGATTTGTGTTTCATAAGATACACAAATCCATATCTTGACATATTATCAGTGAAGGTGATGAAGTAAGAATATCCACCTCTAGCTTGAATTTTTATAGGCCCACAAACATCTATATGAATTAGTCCCAATAATTCAGAAGCTCTTTCTTCCCTTCCAGTAAATGGAGATTTGGTCATTTTTCCTTTGAGACAAGATTCACAAGTTGGATATGATTCAAAATCATACTTGTCAAGGTACCCTTCCTTGTATAACTTATTAATTCTTTTCCCTCCAATATGACCAAGCCTACAATGTCAAAGGTATGTATGATTTACTTGATCATCTCTTTTTCTCTTAAGACTAGAAACATACATAATCGAATTAGCATTCGCGTTAGGTAAGACATAAACATCATGTTGGAGATATCCATTCACATATAAATCATCACCATAATAAATAGAGCAAATACTATTACATATATTAATGCGAAACCCACGCTTGTCTAACATAGAAGCTGAAATTATGTTCGAAACAAATTTAGGAACATAATAACAATCATCTAGCATAAGTACTTTGCCCGAAGGCATTATTAAAGAAATTGATCCTACAGTTATGGCTGCAACTTTTGCACCATTTTCAACTTGTAGATTAACTTCTCCTTTCTTTAGTCTCCTACTTATCGTAAACCCTTGCAACATATTGCAGATGTTATAACCATTGCCAGTATCTAATACCCACAGTGAAGAATTAGTAGTAGCTAAAAAAACCTTGAAAATATTTTTCATTAATGTCTCACCTTGTTTCTTGTCCTTTAGAGTTGCAAGATACTCCTTGTAGTTTTTCTTCCAATGCCCTTTATTCTTAGAGTGAAAACATTCGGCATCATATAGTGACTGCAAGATCAAATCTTCAAAAATCTCTTTACCAAGCTTGTACCCCAACTTCTCATGTTCTTCGGTAAGAACAATCACATGATTGACAAGGGGTCCAACTGGAGAGTTTTCAATGTCCAACTGTGTATCAACCATCTTCTTAACATATTCAATGATTGCAGTTGGATCCATATTTTGATGTTTCCTCTGGAGTTCAGAACTCATAGAAGCGAGAATGATGTATTTAATAGCAAGGCATTCTTCCAAGTGTTTTTGATAAACCTTGATGCCTTGAACATCATTCTCTGTTGGGATTAACTTTGCAGGATTATCGATCGCATCAATGAGCTTTACATGCATGAGAACAATTTTCAAATTTCTATACCAGTCATCAAAGTTTTGTCCTACCAACTTATTGGTCTCAAGTATTTCACGCAGTGATATAACAAACATATTGAGAAATCTAAAATATGGAAAAGAAAAGGCAATAATATAAGGACATATTTACATATATCATAAAGACATGGACTTTTATCTAAATGATATTTTTACTAATTATTTTAAACTACTTACCCTCATTATAGTTTAAGAAATCTCTATTCTTTTAGTGGAGTAAAGGAATCCTTTAACAATATGTATGAGCCCCTTGGAAGTCAAGTCGTTTCTCACATATATTTTTAAAAGGTAGGTACTCTTACCAATTGTATCCACATACAATATCCTTAAATAGCTCTATATCAAATAGTCCCCTGGTTGTCAGGTAGATCCTATTGGCATAGTTGAGTTCACCCATCATGAAAACAAAGAACTTATTAAATTTTATACTCCCCAGGTAGTTCAAGCGTATATTGTAAAACTAAATAATTCTTCCAATCCATGCATCTAATGCAATAAATAATTTTAACATATTCTCGAACTATAAGTCTCCTGGTTGTCAGGCCGCTCCTTATAAACAAGAAATAAATAAAATTATTTATTTTGATGGATAGCTTTACAATAAAATATCTTATATTTTATGATTTAAGAACTCAAATTTTAGTAAGAGGGAATTGTTACTAAAATAATTTTTAATAACATAAAGATCAAATCTTTTATAGTATGTGAATTTAGTCCAAGTTGTCTACATGCTTAGTCCTAAATTAATTTACATCACATGTAATAAATAATTCAAAATTATGTAACGAACAAGCACGTGACATAAAAACGAAATTCAACATCTTCTAACATGTTTATTATATATATCATATAAAAATAATTCATGCCAGAAAACTATTATTAATTAACATCTCATGAACTAATAACAATTAAACTAATAGTAGAATCCAATAATCTATTATAGATTACCGTCATATCTAATACAAAAAATTTCAAATTCAAGTTACGAACTATCTCAATAGTTTAACTTATATGTATACATATTTTATTCACAATAAAATTATATCAATTCATATACATTCAAACAATTTGACTATTGCACAACACACATGTATTATGGTTTGAACTCTTCAAATATAATCTTAAAATATTTCGTAAATAAATTTTAGATATAATAAACCACGGCTCTGATATCACTGTAGGATTACGGGAGGTGTTCATAATACGCAGCAGAAGACAATAACAATCCTAGGAAGATCTTTTCGTGTTTAAAATTTATTTACATGTCAAAGATCGGATCTAAGACGTACCTGGTGAAGAGATACTCGTTTCAAAAATTCTTTGATAGTGCAAAGATTCTATGCGTATCCATACCGAGACCGATTTTTACTATCAATTCTTTGATCAATGAAAATCACGAACAAATTGAACGAAAACTATTGTGTTGAAATTTTCTCAAAAATCTCAATTCAAAGGTAGAAGAACAAGAAATAATTTTCTCGCAATAATATTTTCTCTTGATTGTTTTGGGGACACACATACACCATATAGGTTTTAATTCCTTTCCAAGTCAAAGTTGAACTTTAGAAAAATAATTCCAAGGAAGAATTAAAATGGTGTTTTAATTCCTTTCCAAGTCAAAGTTAAACTTTAGAAAAATAATTCCAAGGAAGAATTAAAATGGTGTTTTAATTCCTTTCCAAGTCAAAGTTGAACTTTAGAAAAATAATTCCAAGGAAGAATTAAAATGGTATTTTGTGGACTTTGAATTAGTCTCCTTATTAATATTTAATATATATTCCATATATAAATAAATATTAATTATAAGTACCAAATATATATATATATAATTTAATTCAAGAAGAGATATAATTTAATTTTCTATTCTAAATAGACAACTTTAATTTGTTCACAATATTAATTATATTCTCTGTGCTAGCAAAGAATATAGCAATATTTTATTTGGACTAATAACTAAATTTATTTGACTAAATTAAATTATTTAATTTAATAATCAAATAATAAAGTAATTCATCCTTTAACAAAGATCAGAACACTCGTTAGTGTGCGACTGTGATGACCCAAAAGGTCATCTTCAAATTTAATAATTAATTTTGTGTGTTAGACCTCAAAAATTACAATTCATCATTCCTCGACTTACGTGCGCAATCCGTAAAATTTTTCGAAAAGTTTTTATACGAAAAATTGATTAAAATGTGAAATAGAGCCTTAAAACTCAATTGAGTTGACTTTGGTCAATATTTTGAGCAAACGGACTCAGATCGGTATTTTGATAGTTCCGGTAGGTCCGTATCGTGATTTGGGACTTGGGCGTATGCCCGTAATTTAATTTGGAGGCCCCTAGCTTGAATTATCGCCAATTGGCGAAAACTAGAAGCCTAAAGGCTCAAAGATTTTAAAGTTTGACCACAAATTGACTTTTATTGGTATCGGGGTCGGATTCGAGTTTTGAAAATTTTCATAGGTCTGTTATGTCATTTATGACTTGTCCGTCGAATTTGGTGAGAAACGGAGTTGATTTGACGTGATTCGAACGTTCGGTTGTGAAAATAGAAGTTTTAAAGTTTTCTTAAAAATTTCATTTGATTTGGTGTCTGATTCGTAATTCTAGGTAGTTAAATTGGTATTTCGATCGCGCGAGCAAGTTCGTATGAGATTTTTGGACTTGTGTGCATGTTTGGTTTGGAGCTCCGAGGGCTCGGGTGAGTTTCAGACGAGCCTCTGACCATATTTGTTCAAGAACAGATGGCTGGAAATCTGGTATTTCCCAGTTCTGGTTTCCTTGATCGCGATCACGTGGCTTCATCCGCGATCGCGAAGGCTTGTTGATCACTGATGAAAATTTGTACTATGTGATCGCATAGTATTGTACGCGATCGCACAATTGGAAAAGCTAAGGCACCGCGAACGAGTGGGCAAAGCCGCGTTCGCGAAGAAGGAATAAGGCAGAAGCTGAAGCACCAAATTTGTGCTACGTGATCGCACAATTCAGTACGCGATCGCATAAGGCTGAGAAAAATGTTCTCTGCGATCGCATGACCATTTACGCGATCGTGTAGAGTTAAAAATCTGGGCAGCCAAAATATGCTTCGCGATCGCGAAGAGTAAAATGGACCAGGCAGAAATTGTTCTACGCGATCGCGAACGAATTCCCGCGATCGCGATGAGTAAAAATCTGGAAAAACAGAACTTAGGTTCTGGAAATGGGATTTGACCCATTTTCCACCATTTTCGATTTTGAGCTCGGGTAAGATGATTTTTGAGCGATTTTCACGGAAAAATATTAGGGTAAGTGTTCCTTATCCTATATTGATTATATTTCATGATTCCATACTCATTTACATCATGAATCCGTGAATTTGTGAAAGGAAAAACATATTTTTATCAAATCTTCCAAAAATGTAAAAATGAAGATTCAAAAGCCAATCCGATGTCAGAATTCTATAATTTTTGTATGGTTGAACTCGTATCGGAACGGGTGTTCAGATTTCGTAAGTTTTTCCGAGATTCGAGACATGGGTCCCACTGATAAGTTTTGAGATAAATTTTAGATTTTAATCTGGAAAATTAATAAATTCATATGAAATTAATTCCTACGATTTGTATTGCATATGTTGAATTGTTTATGACTAGATTTGAGGATTTTGGACACTAATTCGCGAGGCAAGGGTGTATTGGAAACTTGAATTTGGTTGCGAAGCGAGGTAAGTGTTGTGGTTAACCTTGACTTGAGGGAATAAAACTCTTGAATTATTTGCTATGTGAATTTCATGTGTAACGATCTATAGGCAAGGTGATGAGTATCTATACTTTGTCAAATTACTTATTTTTTTAATTATTTAAACATCTTAAATTGTTTTAAGTCACGAATTAATTATTGTAATAATTATTTCTCTCTTATTCCTTGTCAAATATTAATTCTTGAATTCTTGCAATAATTGTTACATGCTTATTTGATTTATGTATCTTAATTGCTACTTGACATTTAGCATATTCAATATTAAACTGTCTATTTTCTCCCTGATTTCCACAATTAATTGCTATTTGTCATTGTTTATTTCATAATTAATTATAATTATTGTATGCCTTGATGCTTAATAGTTTCTCATTGAATGTGATATTTATTGGAGTATTTCTATAACATTTAAGAGTTTAAAAATATATATGGGGAACGAGTTGCACGCCACAATAGATTTATTTAAAGTTTAATGGGGGAACGGGTCGCATGCCGCAACAGATTTATTTAAAGTTTATATGGGGGAACGGTTTGAACGCCGTAACAGATTTATTTAAAATTTATATGGGGGAACGGGTTGCACGCTGCAGCAGATTTATTTAAAGTTTATGTTGGTGGAACGGGTTGCACACCGCAATGGAAATAAGTTGAGGAATTGTCACTGCTGAATTGACTTCAATTATTGATATTATTTGTTGTTGTTGTTGTTGTTGTTGTTATTATTATTATTATTATTATTATTATAATAATAATAATAATAATAATAATAATAATAATAATAATAATAATAATAATAATAATAATAATAATAATAATAATAAGTTAATGTAAGCAACCTGCCTTAGCCTCGTCACTACTTCGTCGAGGTTAGGCTCGGCATTTACCAATACATGGGGTCGGTTGTACTGATAATATGCTCTGCACTTCTTGTGCAGTTTTCGGAGTTGGTCCCAGGGGCGTACTGTAGATTTGCTCGGATACAGCTACCAGTGGAGACTTGAGGTATAGCTGCACAATGTTCGCAATTCTGAAGTCCCCTTCTATATTATCTCAGCTGTGCATTATGTTTCAAACAGCTTGAATTTTATTCAAACTTTTATTTATATTATTCTAGAAGCTCGTGCACTTGTGACTCCAGTTCTGAAATGGTATTTAGATATCGCGATTATTATGGATTATTCGCTTTATTTCAGACTTTATTTTCGCATTTGTTTTCTTGTTATTAATTAATTTAAAATTTTGTTAAAATGGCTAATTATATTCTAACGTTGGCTTGCTTAGCAAGTGAAATGTTAGGTGCCATCACGGTCCCGAAGGTGGGAATTTCGAGCCATGACAGTTGATATTAGAGCACTAGGTTACATTGGTCTCACGAGTCACGATCCAGTTTAGTAGAGTCTAAAGGATCGGTACGGAGACGTCTGTACTTATCTCTCAGAGGCTATGAAGTTTAGGAACAATATCACTTCTTTCATTCCTTATCGCGCGACATTGATTTAGCGTAAAATATATATATATCTCGTATTCCTTTGTATTCACTCGTGTATGAAATTGCGCATTCGGTATTAGTTGTGCGTCGACGGTTCGTGATGCTGCAGATGGACTACGAGGTAGCCAGAGATGCTCAAACATTGCCTCAAACTGTGGTTCCGAATGAAGATGCAGACGCATTGAGAGACCACCCAATGAATCATGTGGGGGTGCAACGGACCTTGGCATCTGGTTGATTTATACGAGCTGTGAAGGTTAATATTGTGGATCATCTGACGTAGTGAACTATGACTTCGTGTCGAGTGAGGGGATTCCACTATCAATGGATGGATTGCGGAGTCATGTGTTATATCAGTTTTGGCCTGAAATGTATATATATGGTACTGAAAGGTTCCCAAAAAATTTACACATGTTTAAGGCCTGAGATTTTGTAGAGGATAAGGTTGAGACTTACAGTATGTCCGCCTACTTAATAATCCTATACTTCAGTACCAAAGGAGTTAGAGAAACAACTTTAAATTTACAGAAGGTCTACTCAGCGTGGATGTCATGGTTGCGGATTTTGGGGTGCTTCGGAGGAAGTACAGTGGTTGACGAGATTCTGGACTACGTGGTTCGTTCTAAGAATTGTCTGTATGGAGCTCTACTTTTGTGATCGTTGTATATAAATAGGGGTAAGGGTTACCCCAAAGAAGAATCGAAGAGTATGTTAAGAAATGGGTCAGCTCAGCAGTGTTGAGTCAGCATAACAAAAGAAGAAATTGGCCTTGAGAGATATAATTCTCCACAGGTGTTCTTGGCAAGCCGATGAAGATGGCATACCAGCCAATGCAACACCGCCCACTTGGCTCGATTCTTAGAAATTCTTTTGAAAGAGTTTGTTTCCCGGACTCTCTATAATGTGTGGTTCATATGGTTTGAACGGTTGCGTCAGGTCACCATGACTGTGTCAGAATATGCCATCATATTCAATAAGTTAGCCCGACATATTCCTACTTTTCTTCCTATAGCCAGGGAGTGAGTCCATAGACTCATTAAAGTACCCAATTATGATCATAAAATTTTGTACGACTTGGGAGCTATAAGTTGATACTTCATTTCCACTAGTGGTAGAAATTGCCAAGATATTAGAACGTGTTCGGGGTGAGGAAAAAAAAGGAAACTAAGGAGACCAAGACGTCTCGAGGTCCTGGGGGGTTCAGTGGATTCTACTCTGCGAGTATAAATCATTATGGCGGGGCTCGGGCAGTCGGCCAACCCAGTCTGCACATCGGATTACTCGGGGTACTCCAGTAAGTTCTTTTAATGCACCACTAACATAAGTTTCCTACAATGGTTATTTCAGTTATCTGGCACAGAATCAGTATGAGCATCCAAACCCGCAAAGGGGTTGTTATGAATGCGGTGATACTAGGCACATCATGAGAAAATTGTCCCAGACTTGGAAGAGACATATTTCATCAAAGCACTCAAGCTATGTGCCCCATTGCAGTTACTACACCACCCACATGACCAGTTAGGGGTGGAGGACAGGCGGGTAGAAGGCGTCCTAGAGGTGGAGGCCCACTCGTTGATATATTTATTTTATGGTGTGGCAGAGTTCGCTACATCAGATGGTGTCGTTACAGGTACGACCTCGATTTAATATAAAGGAATAATTTCCTTAACTTGATCCAGTTCTAAGTATCGATACGAGTCCTCCTATTGTGCTCCACTTATGAGTGAGCTTCATAATTCTATAATCTACTTATGTGTTTACTCCTATTGGGAGATTCTATGGAGATAGCTACGCCTATCATTCCATGTTGGTCACAAATAAGAGCTGCGAGGCTAAATGTGGCTTTCTGTTACTCATTTCGGTAAGTTTTGATGTAATTTCTGGATAATTAATTACAAATTGTGAATTATATGCCCTGCCGGTGTGGGGTTCATTATGTGTTGTGATTTTGTGTAACCGAAATTATTTAAAAGGAGAAAAAGGAAATTTTCGATTGGCACGCTGTGCATATTAATTGCGATTTAGAACTGAGGACGAGATCCTCGCATTTTAATATAAATTGATAAGTTTAAACCGGACTACCAGCTGCGGTGGAAGTTATATAAGGACGAGATCCTTGTGAGGAAAATTCTTGTGTTTAAGTTCTCCCTTGTGAAATTAAATTTGTACTATAGCAATAATAGGGAGTCATGCCTGTTAGGCTTATTTGAAAATTCTTGTATGAAATTCTCTGTGCATACTTGCCAAATTCATGTTGTAATTATTGAGTTTTAACCTACGAGGTAGGTGTCCGCCCAGGTGGCGATAAATGTGACTCGTTAATTCGGGTAAATAATTATGAGGTCTGGTTACCATCAGATGAAGATTAGGGCATCTGATGTCCCTAAGACAGCTTTTCAGATTCGGTATGGGCATTACGAATTCCTAGTGATATCATTTGGGTTGACAAATACCCCAACAACATTTATGGATTTGATGAATCTAGTGTTCAAGCTCTATTTGGATTCTTTTGTAGTTGTATTTATTGATAATATCTTGATTTACTACAGCAGTCGAGAGGAGCATGAGCAGCATCTTTGGAGTGTGCTGCAGACTTTGAAGAATAATCAGTTATATGCTAAATTTTCAAAATGCGAGTTTTGGTTAAACTCAATCGCCTTTTTGGGCATGTTATATCGGCAGAAGGCATAAAGGTGGATCCTAAGAAGATTGAGGCTGTTCAAAATTGTCCTAGACCTACTTCAGTCACATAGATCCGGAGTTTCCTGGGCAGGGCAGGTTATTATCGTCGGTTCGTGGAAGGGTTTTCATCTATAACAAGCCCATTGATTAGATTGACCCAGAAATGTGCCCCATTCAGATGGTCACATTTATAACAAGAGTTGAGCTTTCAAAAGATCAAGACTGCTCTGACTACGGCGCCAGTATTGGTATTACCCACAGGTTCAGTATCTTATACGGTATATTGTGATGCATCTCACATTGGACTTTGTGTAGTATTAATGCAAGATGACAGGGTGATTGCATACGCGTCGCGACAATTGAAAGTTCACAAGAAGAATTATCCTGTTCATGACATAGAATTGACAGCCATTGTTCATGCGCTGAATATTTGGAGGCATTACCTCTACAGTGTGTCGTGTGAGGTATTTACTGATCATCGTAGCCTTCAGTATATGTTCAAACAAAAAGATCTTAATTTGAGGCAGAGAAGATGGTTGTAGTTGTTGAAAGACTATGATATCACCATTTTGTATCACCCTAGAAAGGCCAATGTGGTGGCCGATGCTTTGAGTAGAAAGGCTGTGAGTATGGGCAGTCTTGCGTATATTCCTATTGGTGAGAGGCCGTTAGCTGCAGATGTTCAGACTTTGGCTAATCAGTTCATGAGGTTAGATGTTTCAGAACCCAGTCGGGTTCTAGCTTGCACAGTCGCTCGGTCTTCTTTATATGAGCGCATCAGAGAGCGACAATATGATGATCCTTATTTACTTGTCCTTAAGGACACGGTGCGACACAGTGATGCCAAATAGGTTGCTGAGGGGGAAGATGGAGTTATGCGAATGCAGGGTCGTATTTGTGTGCCTAATGTTGACGGGCTAAGTGAATTAATTCTTGAAGAGGCACACACAATTCTAGGTATTCTATTCATCCAGGTACTGCCAAAATGTATCAAGATTTGCGGCAACATTATTGGTGAAGGACAATGAAGAAGAATATAGTTGCATATGTAGCTCGGTGTCTGAATTGTCAGCAAGTTAAGTACGAGCATCAGAGACGTGGTGGTTTGCTTCAGAAGTTAGAAATTCCTGATGGAAGTGGGAGTGTATTACTATGGATTTTGTTGTTGGGCTTCCACGGACTCAAAGAAAATTTGACGCGGTTGGGGTCATTGTGGACATGTTGACCAAGTCAGCACATTTCATTCCAGTGGCAGTTACCGATTCTTCAGAGCGGTTAGCTGAAATTTACATTCGTGAGATTGTCCGCCTTCACGGTGTGTCCGTGTCTATCAATTCTGATAGAGGTACGCAGTTCACATCGCACTTTTGGAGGGTTGTACAGCGTGAGTTAGGTACGCGGGTTGAGTTGAGTACAACATTTCATCCACAGACAGACGGACAATCAGAGTGCACCATTCAGATATTGGAAGATATGCTTCGCACTTGTGTTATAGACTTTTGAGGTTCTTGGGATCAGTTCTTGCCGCTTGCGGAGTTTGCTTATAATAATAGGTACCAGTCAAGCATTTAGATGGCTCCATATGAGGCATTATACGGAAGGCGATGCCGATCGCCAGTTGGCTGGTTTGAACCGGGAGAGGCTCGGTTGTTGGGTACCGATTTGGTACAGGATGCCTTGGATAAGGTCAAAATTATTCAGGATCAACTTCGCACAGCTCAGTCTAGGCAAAAGAGTCATGCCGATCGTAAAGTTCATGATATTGGATTCATGGTTGGAGAAAGAGTATTGCTCCGGGTTTCACCTGTGAAAGGTATAATGAGGTTCGGAAAGAAGGGCAAGTTGAGCCCTAGGTATATAGGACCCTTCGAATTTCTTGAAAGGGTGAGCGAAGTAGCCTACATGCTTGCATTACCACCTAGTTTATCAGCGGTTCATCCGGTGTTCCATGTGTCTATGCTCCGGAAATATTATGGTGATCCATCCCATGTGTTAGATTTCAACTCAGTCTAATTGGACAAGGATTTGACTTACGAAGAGGAGCCGGTAGCTATTCTAGGAATGGAGGGATCCGTTCCATGTGTCTATGCTTCCGACAGTTGAGGTCTAAGAGTTATCCTTCAGTTCGGGTGCAATGGAGGGGTCAGCCGGTAGAAGCAGCTACCTGGGAGTCCGAGTCGGACATGCAGAGTAAATATCCACACCTTTTTATGAGCTCGGGTACTTTTTCTAATTCCGTTCGAGGACGAACGTTTGTTTTAGAGGTGGAGAATGTGATGACCCAAAAGGTCATCTTTAAATTTAATAATTAATTATGTGTTCTAAGATTTTAAAGTTTGACCACAAATTGACTTTTATTGATATCGGGGTCGGATTCGAGTTCTAAAATTTTTTATAGGTCTGTTATGTCATTTATGACTTGTTTGTCAAATTTGGTGAGAAAAGGAGTAGATTTGACGTGATTCGGACGTTCGGTTGTGAAAATAGAAGTTTTAAAGTTTTCTTAAAAATTTCATTTGATTAGGTGTCCGATTCGTAATTCTAGGTGTTAAATTGGTGTTTTGATCACGCGAGCGAGTTCGTATGAGATTTTTGGACTTATGTGCATGTTTGGTTTGGAGCCCCGAGGGCTCAGGTGAGTTTCAGACGAGCCTCGAACCATTTTTGTTCAAGAATAGATGACTGGAAATCTGGTATTTCCCAGTTCTGGTTTCATTGATCGCGATCGCGTGTCTTCATCCATGATCGGGAGGGCTTGTTGATCACTGATGAAAATTTGTACTATGTGATCGCATAGTATTGTTCGCGATCACACAGTTGGAAAAGCTAAGGCACCGCGAACGCGTGGGCAAAGCCGCGTTCGCGAAGAAGGAATGAGGCAGAAGCTGAAGCACCAAATTTGTGGTACGCGATCGCACAAGTCAGTGCGCGATCGCGTAAGGCTGAGAAAAATGTTCTCTCCGATCGCATGACCATTTACTCGATCGCGTAGAGTTAAAAATCTGGGCAGCCAAAATATGTTTCGCGATCGCAAAGAATTATCTGCGATCGCGAAGAGTAAAATGGACCAGGCAGAAATTGTTCTACGCGATCGCGGATGAATTTTCGCAATCACGATGAGTAAAAATCTGGGTAAACAGAACTTTAGTTCTAAAAATGGGATTTCGACCCATTTTCCACCATTTTCGATTTTGAGCTCGGGTAAGATGAGTTTTGGGCGATTTTTACAGGAAAATATTAGGATAAGTGTTCCTTATCCTATATTGATTATATTTCATGATTCCATACTCATTTACATCATGAATCCGTGAAAATGTGGGGGAAAAATCAGATTTTTATCAAATCTTCCAAAAATGTAAAAATGAAGATTCGAAAGCCAATCAAATCTTCCAAAAATGTAAAAATGAAGATTCGAAAGCCAATCCGATGTTGGAATTCGATAATTTTCATATGGTTGAACTCGTATCGGAACGGGTGTTCGGATTTCATAAGTTTTTTTGAGATTCGAGACGTGGGTCTCATTGATGATTTTTGAGATAAATTTTGAATTTTAATCCGAAAAATTAATAAATCCATATGAAATTAATTCCTACGATTTGTATTGAATATGTTGAATTGTTTATGACTAGTTTTGAGAATTTTGGATACTAATTCGCGAGGCAAGGGTGTATTGGAAACTTGAATTTGGTTGCGAAGCGAGGTAAGTGTTGTGGTTAACTTTGACTTGAGGGAATAATACCCTTGAATTATTTGCTACGCGAATTTCATGTGTAACGATCTATAGGCAAGGTGACGAGTGCCTATACTTTGTCAAATTACTTATTTTCTTAATTATTTAAACATCTTAAATTGTTTTAAGATACGAATTAATTATTATAATAATTGTTTCTCTCCTATTCTTTGTCAAATATTAATTCTTGAATTCTTACAATAATTGTTACATGCTTATTTGATTTATCTGTCTTAACTGCTACTTGACATTTAACATATTAAATATTAGGGTGCCTATTTTCTCCTTGATTTTCACAATTAATTGCTACTTGTCATTGTTGGTTTCATAATTAAATTATAATTATTGTATGCCTTGATGCTTAATAGTTTCTCATTGAACGTGGTATTTATTGGAGTATTTCTATTACATTAAAGAGTTGTAAAAATATATATGGGGGAACGGGTTACATGCCGCAATAGATTTATTTAAAGTTTATATGGGAGAACGGGTTGCACGCCGCAACAGATTTATTTAAAGTTTATATTGGGGGAACGGGTTGTACACCGCAATGAAAATAAGTTGAGGAATTGTGATTGCTGAATTGACTTCAATTATTGATATTATTTACCGGTCTTACTACTATTCTCGTTATTATTATTATTATTATTATTATTATTATTATTATTATTATTATTATTATTATTATTATTATTATTATTATATATTATTATTATTATTATTATTATTATTATTATTATTATTGTTGTTGTTGTTGTTGTTGTTGTTGTATAGAGGTTAATGTAAGCGACATGCATTAGCCTCGTCACTACTTCGTCGAGGTTAGACTCGGCACTTACCAGTACATGGGATCGGTTGTATTGATACTACACTCTGCACTTCTTGTGCAGACTTCGGAGTTGGTCCCAGCGGCATATTATAGATTTGCCCGGATACAGCTACCACTGGAGACTTGAGGTATAACTGCACATCGTTCGCAGTTCTGAAGTCCCCTTCTATATTATCTCAACTGTGTATTATGTTTCAAACAGCTTAAATTTTATTTAGACCTTTATTTGTATTATTCTAGAAGCTCGTGCACTTATGACTCTAGTTGTAGGATGGTATTTAGATATCGCGATTATTATGGATTATTCACTTTATTTTAGACTTTATTTTCGAATTTGTTTTCTTGTTATTAATTAATTTAAAAATTTGTTAAAATGGCTAATTATATTCTAACGTTGGCTTGCCTAACAAGTAAAATGTTAGGCGCCATCACGGTCCTGAAGGTGGGAATTTCGGGTCGTGACAGCGACCCCATATGTTCAATACTAAATCGGTAGTAAATTGATCACATCAATATACTAATCAAGGGTGACGTCTAGCAACATTCCTCAACGACCGGATAACATGAAGTATACAATTTACTCTCAAGAACCCGTAGAAGAATAATGCATTAATTTCTTCTGTCTTTATAGCTCTGGATCACCCTAGGATATGGTTCAACTGTCAAATCCTAATAGGCGACTAACTATGTATTCATGTAAAAAATAATCGACCATTGAATAACCTAAGAAACTCTTTTCTATTTTCATTCAATCTCCCTGGCCAGGGTCTTAATTTGGTCGGTTATAATTTATGACAACATGGAGCTTAAACTCATTACCAAGAATTGACAGATTCCATCTTGATTAATCACTAATTCTACAAGTATTTAATCGTACCCAATATCCTTTCAACTATCGCCCTAGGGCCATAGGTGTCTAGTATCAAAGCACAATAAATGACTTGTCAATTACTATGATGATATCAGGTCAAAGAAAACTCTTACATCACATTCTTCAAGAGAATATCATATTGACAATTTATGATAATTCTAACCATTAGGAATTATCCAATGAATCGGTTCAATGATCATATCTCTATATACATCATCTATTTATGTGATTTAGTTAACGAGATCAACTAATCTTTATCCCATAAAGACGATCACATAAATATTGATGTAACCGGATTATCAATGTCCAAATTAGGGGTGACAAAATGGTTAAAAGATAACAGTTAACTACCCATATTATCCACTAAAAAATGGGTTGGATAATGAACTTTTTAAAAACGGGTCAAATATGGATAGGAACCATATTATCCATTTAGAAAATGGATAACCAATGGGTAACCAATGAGTCTAACTTTTACATTTGTAAAGCCTCAAATTGGGGGTTCCTCAAGTTAGTGAGACTAAGAATTCTCCCAAATGTGAATATATGCAAGAAGTCATGGATAATATGGTTACCCATATTATCCGCCGGTTAACCCATTTTTTATCCGTATTAAATATGGGTCGGGTAGGATAATTTATCCGTTTTCGACCCGAACCATATCCGACCTGACCCGCTTGTTTGCCACTCCTAGTCCAAATTAATAATCCTATGATCAAGAACAAATTTAGATTAAATTATAAGAAACTTCACTCTCATTATCATGATCTCCATCACGATGACAAGTCTCAAAATTTAATCTAGGACCTTATTCAATTAATCAAGCAATTAATAATAACTATGATAAACAAATATCAAATGCCATATATTTTTATATCAAATAACATTCACAAAAATATGTTCAAATCATCAAATAAGAGATTGGATCTAGGGCCTGGGGGAGGAGCTAGTAGGGTCATCCCATCCCAATAGCATATATCTGAAGCTCAATATGAAATCCTATTCTCTTGCAAGGTAACCAAAGGGTGTCAACTGACACCCCTTCACCGAAAAATTACACGGTGTAATTGGGGTTTTTTTCTTTTTAGGTATACATACTATATGTTGAATCCCCTTGACTTTTTTATGTGTTTAATTTTTTATATTTTGATACCCTTGATGAAAGTTCTGACCGCGGACTTAATTAACTAGTGGTGTGCACAGTTCATAATCAAACTGCTTCTTTATATTAATGACTTGATGAAATTCTATATATAAAGGTCTTAAACTGCTTCACCTATAATTTTAAGATTTTGGATTGTACTCATAAGATATCTCCACTTCTCATCACTAGAAGCAACCTAGATGATCAATCGATCAGTTTGTTTATAGTCTCACGAAGTTAGTCTATAACTAGCCTTTGCTCACGTCGATTGCATGCAAAATGAAATTGATATTCTTGAGGAATAATAATATCATCAAAGACTTTAATTTGTTTTCGTATATATATTCAACTACGTTTCTGCCTTTAATTTATTGTCTCTTGATAATTTAACAATGATAGATTTTGGAAAGATGGTGATTTTCACCTAAACTTGTTTCCAACACCAATTACACGAATCATTACTACTAACAACAATATACAAGTGTAATTTCACAAATGGGGTTTGAGAGTATATGCAAACCTACATTGTGAAGGTAGAGAAGTTGTTCCCGATAGACCGTCAGCTCAATGAAAGTATAATCACAACAGTTATGACAAAGAAATGTAGTAGTAGAGAATCTATGGAAAGAAAAGCAGTATCAACAACCAGCAAAATGAAGTAACTGAAGCAAAAGAAATAACAGAGAGTAATTGCACGAATTGTTAGAATCGAAAAAATCAGGCGTCATGCGCAAGTTAGTAACGCAAATTTCGAACGACAATAAATCAGACAACAAAAGAGAAATATACCAAAAGAGACACAAACATTTAACGTGGTTCGGTCAATTGACCTACGACCATGGTAGAGGGAGTAATCCACTATATAAAATAAAGTACAAAATATCGAGAGAACAACCTCACAAAGAGGCAAATACAAGTGGGACATTAACACATGTCCCGTAAAGTTCTCCCCCTAAATTAGATTTTCAAACCCCTTATGACTACATTGTGGATGTATTGAATAAGAAGAAAGGATCCTCAATTTATAAAAGTCCAAATATTTTCCTCCAAGAAAAGGGACTAGCCAAATATGAGAGATTTATAATTTCCTTTTAAAAGAAGGAAAACTCAATTATGGTAAATATGTTGATTTTTGTTTCAAAAGACAGAAAACCAAATATAGTAAGAAAATCAGGACAAGACCTAAAACGAATCATTTATAAAACTTAATTCAAAAAATTCTTTCAATATTCAATCGAACAAACATTGGGAAAAATTAAAGAAACAAAAACAATTGGACAAACATTGGGGAAAAAGAAAAACAAAAACAATTTAAGTAACAAACATTGAACCATCCTTGCAGCTTATGTAGGATGGGAAAAGTTGAAACAGTACTGATCACCATTCCTTATAAAATTAAGGAAGGCAAAAGATTATTGAAATGGCAATTCCTCCTGATCTCTCCCTTTCGACCTGTGAGGACATCCAATTGACCCATGTGAATCATTGCAGATGCAAATTTCTTAGCCCAAACTGAACCATATCTTGCATTAAAGTTCACCATTTTCTGCTGCACATATATATAGCAGCAAAATGTTGAAGAAGACCAAACGTCCACCCTCCATGGTGGAGCAAGCATTACATGTTTGTGGAGCAAGCACTTCATGTTTGTGGAGCAAGTACTTCATGGTGGGAAGAGCATTAGGCGGCTGCCAAATGGTCAATACACGGACTGAAAAATATCCGTTACAAATGCGGATAATCTTACGTTAATATTTACTATTAACAAATAAATTTGGTCCAAAAAATTAATCAATCAATCGATCATTTGACCAAATCCAAATCCAAATCCGAAGCCGAAGCCGTAGCCGTAGCCGAAGTCGAGCCGAGCGAGCGACGACGACGACGGCGTGAGGCTTGCTTTCTTCTTAACTCTTTAAGAGCTACAAGAAGAGCAATTATATATATACCCACCAAAATTGTCTTCCTCTTCTAATATGGGACAATGTCTCATTGTCAAGAGGGGAAAACTTAAAACTTTACTCAAAATTTTATTTTCCCTCCATTTCCCATTCACCCTCATTTTAAGAATATTTCATCTTAAAAACAAAAACCTCAACAATCCCCCACATGAATGGGGAATGGCTATATCACGGAAGTATGCATGGAAAAACTGTGTGATTTACAAGTAAGGATTAATCGCATCTGGATAAGTAGGTTTCCCTTTGAACTTTCCGTAGTAAACTTATGTCGGATATACTCGGTCAATCGGTAGATTTGATATCTTTGAACCGTCGATCTTTGGTGTATACCTAGACAACCATAAGTCACACAATCAACCCTTAACCGTTTTTGGTTCTCATTGTTGTGTTCGTTTCAGCCATGAACACCGCCTGGTTTCATAAGTGCGTAGAGAACTGGCCTTACAAAGTTCTCCTTGAAGCGGCTAACACTTCACACTTACATAGGTGATTCCTAAACGTGTCATCCTGTAGATACACTATTTGATATACCCCGTATCAAATTTAGAAATCATTAAAAAGCCTTAATGCTTTATCCTTGGTACTGAACATTGTCTCATCACGAGAACGGACTAAAATTTTATTTGACAATATTGAACCGTCATTAATGACTTTGTTTGATCTCCTTGTACCTAGATCTTGGGATCTTCAGTCTTCTAGGTAGAGTTACCGCCACAATGACTTGTTCTCGACCATAGCCCCATTTCCCTTGATGATTTCTCAACTACCTCTCTAGTTAGGTCTTTTGTAAGTGGATCCGACACATTATCACTTGACTTTACATAGTCAATCGTGATAATTCCTCTAGAGAGTAATTGCCTAACGGTTTTATGTCTTCGTCGTATATGACGAGATTTACCATTATACATAACGCTCCCAGCCCTTCCAATTGCCGCTTGACTATCACAATGTATGCATATTGGTGCCAACGGTTTGGGCCAAAATGGAATGTCTTCCAAGAAATTTCGGAGCCATTCAGCTTTTTTACCGGCTTTATCTAAGGCTATGAATTCAGCCTCCATTGTAGAGCGGGCAATACATATTTGTTTGGACGACTTCCAAGATACCGCTCCTCCACCAATAGTGAATACATATCCACTCGTAGACTTAGAATCAGTTGAACCGGTGATCCAATTTGCATCACAGTATCCCTCAATCACCGCAGGGAAATTACTGTAGTGCAATTCAAAGTTCTGGGTATGTTCTAAATATCCCAAAACTCGTTTCATTGCCATCCAATGAGATTGGCCTGGATTGCTCGTATATCGACTAAGTTTACTTATAGCACAAGCTATATCTGGTCGTGTATAATTCATGATATACATTAAGCATCCCAACACACGAGCATAATCCAATTGTGATATGCTTTGGCCTTTGTTCTTTGCTAATGCAAGATTCACGTCAATTGGAGTCTTTGCAACTTTAAAGCCCAAGTGCTTGAATTTTTCAAGTACTGTCTTAATATAATGAGATTGTGATAATGCCAGACCTTGAGGAGTCTTATTGATCTTAATTCCCAGAATTAAATCAGCAACTCCCAAGTCTTTCATATCAAACTTGCTATTGAGCATACACTTAGTAGCATTTATGTTGGCAATGTCATTACTCATTATCAGCATATCATCTACATATAGGCAAACAATGACTATGTGATTTGAAATATTTTTAATGTACACACATTTATCATATTCATTTATCTTAAAACCATTTGACAATATTGTTTGGTCAAATTTCGCATGCCATTGTTTGGGTGCTTGTTTTAGTCCGTAAAGAGACTTAACAAGTCTACATACCTTCTTTTCTTTACCTGGAACCACAAACCCTTCAGGTTGTTCCATGTAAATTTCTTCCTCCAACTCTCCATTTAAGAAGGCCGTCTTAACATCCATTTGATAAATTTCAAGACCATACACTGCAGCTAATGCTACTAACATTCGTATGGACGTAATTCTTGTAACGGGAGAGTATGTATCAAAGTAGTCTAGACCTTCTCGTTGTCTATACCCTTTGACTACGAGCCTTGCCTTGAATTTATCAATAGTGCCATCATCTTTGATTTTTCTCTTAAAAATCCATTTAGAACCCAAAGGTTTATTTCCAGGAGGAAGATCAACCAATTCCCATGTATGGTTGTTCAATATGGATTCTATTTCACTATTGACTGCCTCTTTCCAAAACAATGATTCCGAAGAAGTCATAGCTTCTTTAAATGTTTGAGGCTCATTCTCCAATAAGAAAGTCACAAAATCTGGTCCAAATGAAGTAGACGTTCTTTGACGTTTACTACATTTTGCATCCTCCTGATTACATGTACTTTCTTTTGTTTCTTCCCGAGGTCATTTAGATCCTTCACCAAACGACTCACATTCCTTTTTATACGGATATATATTTTCAAAGAACTCAGCATTATCTGATTCTATAACCGTATTATTATGAATGTCGGGATTTTCTGATTTATGAACCAGAAATCGATATGCTTTACTATTTGTCGCATATCCTATGAAAACACAATCAACGGTTTTCGGTCCTATCTTTACCCTTTTGGGTTTAGGAACTTGCACTTTTGCCAAACACCCCCACACTTTAAAATAATTCAAGTTGGGCTTCCTTCCTTTCCATTTTTCATATGGAATGGATTGTGTTTTGCTATGGGGCACTCGATTTAATATTCGATTAGCCGTAAGAATGGCTTCCCCCACAAGTTCTGTGGCAAACCAGAACTTATCAACAACGCATTCATCATCTCCTTTAATGTGCAATTCTTTCTTTCCGCAATCCCATTAGATTGGGGCGTGTAAGGGGCTGTTGTTTGATGATTATTTCTGTATTTGTGTTATTCTTATTATTCTGCAAACTAAAACCTTTGTGGTTTGTGTACTCCCATTTTGGAGAGTTAAGCCTTCGTGGCGTTTTGTTGGATATTAAAATCTACGTCATTTTTACTCCAGTTTGAAAACGTGTATTAAACGTTTGTTTGTCTCATTCTTTTACATAAAAAATGATGACTGAAAGCGAAAACCAAGCTGTTCCGATGGTAACTGCCAACATATCGACAAGCCGAACACCGATGTTGGCATCGGCAGAAAAACCCGGAAAATTTTCCGGGATTGATTTCAAGCGCTGGCAGCAGAAGATGTTCTTCTACTTAACTACGTTATGTCTACAGAAGTTCATCAAGGAAGATGTTCCTGATCTGCCAGATAAAACTCTAGATAATGAACGCTTTCTCGTGATTGAAGCGTGGAAGCATTCTAATTTTTTATGCAAGAATTATATTCTTAGCGAACTGGATGATAATCTGTATAATGTATACAGTAGCGTGGAGACGTCAAAAGAATTGTGGAATGCGCTTGAAAAGAAATATAAAACTGAAGATGCCGGGATGAAGAAATTCGTTGCCGCAAAATTTTTGGACTACAAAATGGTAGATAGCAAATCTGTTATTAGCCAAGTCCAGGAATTGAAAGTGATTATTCATGATCTACTTGCTGAAGGTCTTGTCATCAATGAAGCATTCCAAGTAGCAGCAATGATTGAGAAGTTGCCTCCGTTGGGGAAGGACTTCAAAAATTATTTGAAACACAAACGAAAGGAAATGTCCCTTGAAGATCTCATTGTTCGGTTGAGAATCGAAGAGGACAATAAAGCTGCTGAAAGGAGAGGCCGTGGAAATTCAACAATAATGGGAGCAAATATTGTTGAAGCTAACAAAAAGAGAAAGAAGGCTTCTGGTCCGAAATACAACCCAAGCAAGAAGCGGTTCAGTGGAAACTGCTATAACTGTGGAAAAACTGGACACAAGTCTACGGAGTGTCGTGCTCCGAAGAAAGACAAGAAAAGAGGTCAAGCAAACATGGTAGTAAACCATGATGATGTTGATAACTTGTGTGCCATGCTTTCTGAATGTAACTTGGTGGGAAATCCTAAACTGTGGTGGTTTGATTCAGGAGCCACTCGCCATGTTTGTGCAGTTAGAGAGGCTTTTGCTACCTATGCTCTTGCTGAACCCGGAGAGACAGTTTATATGGGAAATGCTTCAACAGCAAAAGTTGAAGGATATGGAAAGATATTTCTGAAAATGACTTCTGGCAAGGTCATGACTTTGAACAATGTCCTTCATGTTCCCGAAATGAGAAAGAATTTAGTCTCTACTGGACTTCTTGTTAAGCACGGTTTTAAGTGCATTTTTGTGTCAAACAAGGTTGTAATTAGTAAGAATGAAATATTTGTAGGAAAAGGTTACCTCACCGAGGGCCTTTTTAACCTAAATGTAATGGTTGTGGAAAATAATAATAATATTTCAGCTTCTTCTTACTTACTTGAGTCAAATGATTTATGGCATGTACGTTTGGGTCATGTCAATTATAAAACCTTGCGAAAAATGATTAACTTGGAAGTACTGCCCAAGTTTGAATGCAAAAAATCAAAATGTCAAACATGTGTGGAATCTAAGTATGTTAAACATCCTTATAAGTCAGTTGAAAGGAATTCAAATCCTTTAGACTTAATTCACACAGATATTTGTGACATGAAGTCAATACCATCTCGCGGTGGAAAGAAGTATTTCATAACTTTTATTGACGATGGTACTCGATATTGCTATGTTTACTTACTGAATAGTAAAGATAAAGCAATAGACGCATTCAGGCAATACAAAAATGAAGTTGAAACGCAACTTAACAAGAAAGTAAAAATAATAAGAAGTGATAGGGGTGGTGAATATGAATCTCCTTTTGAAGAAATATGTTTAGAATATGGAATTGTTCATCAAACAACATACAATTCGCTCAACAAATTGGCTATACATTGCACTCCTTCCTCTCAGCATTTTCATACGATTTTCTGAGTTTATACTCCTTCGTTCTGCATTGTTTTTATCTTCAAACAAAGCAACTGTAAGTGTGATTTGCTACTAAACTTTGTGTTCGCTGAAACACTGGGGTTTGAAGTACCGGTACACCAGTGTGTTATTCGTTCTATCCTGGGAGGAAATAATCCATTACCTTGGGTACTAGGAGGGGATTAAATTCCTTAAGATTATTATTCCCGCCAATGTGTGTTGAGTGTTGAGTGTCTTTCTTCAACATCTGCTGCACATATATATAGCAGCAAAATGTTGAAGAAGACCAAACGTCCACCCTCCATGGTGGAGCAAGCATTACATGTTTGTGGAGCAAGCACTTCATGTTTGTGGAGCAAGCACTTCATGGTGGGAAGAGCATTAGGCGGCTGCCAAATTGTCAATACACGGATTGAAAAATATCCGTTACAAATGCGGATAATCTTACGTTAATATTTACTATTAACAAATAAATTTGGTCCAAAAAATTAATCAATCAATCGATCATTTGACCAAATCCAAATCCAAATCCAAATCCAAATCCAAAGCCGAAGCCGAAGCCATAGCCGTAGCCGTAGCCGAAGCCGAGCCGAGCGAGCGACGACGATGACGGCGCGAGGCTTGCTTTCTTCTTAACTCTTTAAGAGCTACAAGAAGAGCAATTATATATATACCCACCAAAATTGTCTTCCTCTTCCAATATGGGACAATGTCTCATTGTCAAGAGGGGAAAACTTAAAACTTTACTCAAAATTTCATTTTTCCTCCATTTCCCATTCACCCTCATTTTAAGAATATTTTATCTTAAAAACAAAAACCTCAACAATCCCCCACATGAATGGGGAATGGCTATATCACGGAAGTATGCATGGAAAAACTGTGTGATTTACAAGTAAGGATTAATCGCATCTGGATAAGTAGGTTTCCCTTTGAACTTTCCGTAGTAAACTTATGTCGGATATACTCGGTCAATCGGTAGATTTGATATCTTTGAACCGTCGTTCTTTGGTGTATACCTAGACAACCATAAGTCATACAATCAACCCTTAACCATCTTTGGTTCTCATTGTTGTGTTCGTTTCAGCCATGAACACCGCCTGGTTTCATAAGTGCGTAGAGAACTGGCCTTACAAAGTTCTGCTTGAAGCGGCTAACACTTCACACTTACATAGGTGATTCCTAAACGTGTCATCCTGTAGATACACTATTTGATATACCCCGTATCAAATTTAGAAATCATTAAAAAGCCTTAATGCTTTATCCTTGGTACTGAACATTGTCTCATCACGAGAACGGACTAAAATTTTATTTGACAATATTGAACCGTCATTAATGACTTTGTTTGATCTCCTTGAACCTAGATCTTGGGATCTCCAGTCTTCTAGGTAGAGTTACCGCCACAATGACTTGTTCTCGGCCATAGCCCCATTCCCCTTGATGATTTCTCAACTACCTCTCTAGTTAGGCCTTTTGTAAGTGGATCCGACACATTATCACTTGACTTTACATAGTCAATCGTGATAATTCCTCTAGAGAGTAATTGCCTAACGGTTTTATGTCTTCGTCGTATATGACGAGATTTACCGTTATACATAACGCTCCCAGCCCTTCCAATTGCCGCTTGACTATCACAATGTATGCATATTGGTGCCAACGGTTTGGGCCAAAATGGAATGTCTTCCAAGAAATTTCGGAGCCATTCAGCTTCTTCACCGGCTTTATCTAAGGCTATGAATTCAGCCTCCATTGTAGAGCGGGCAATACATGTTTGTTTGGACGACTTCCAAGATACCGCTCCTCCACCAATAGTGAATACATATCCACTCGTGGACTTAGAATCAGTTGAACCGGTGATCCAATTTGCATCACAGTATCCCTCAATCACCGCAGGGAAATTACTGTAGTGCAATTCAAAGTTCTGGGTATGTTCTAAATATCCCAAAACTCGTTTCATTGCCATCCAATGAGATTGGCCTGGATTGCTCATATATCGACTCAGTTTACTTATAGCACAAGCTATATCTGGTCGTGTACCATTCATGATATACATTAAGCATCCCAACACACGAGCATAATCCAATTGTGATATGCTTTGGCCTTTGTTCTTTGCTAATGCAAGATTCACGTCAATTGGAGTCTTTGCAACTTTAAAGCCCAAGTGCTTGAATTTTTCAAGTACTGTCTTAAATATAATGAGATTGTGATAATGCCAGACCTTGAGGAGTCTTATTGATCTTAATTCCCAGAATTAAATCAGCAACTCCCAAGTCTTTCATATCAAACTTGCTATTGAGCATACGCTTAGTAGCATTTATGTTGGCAATGTCATTACTCATTATCAGCATATCATCCACATATAGGCAAACAATGACTATGTGATTTGGAACATTTTTAATGTACACACATTTATCACATTCATTTATCTTAAAACCATTTGACAACATTGTTTGGTCAAATTTCGCATGCCATTGTTTGGGTGCTTGTTTTAGTTCGTAAAGAGACTTAATAATTCTATATACCTTCTTTTCTTTACCTGGAACCACAAACCCTTCAGGTTGTTCTATGTAAATTTCTTCCTCCAACTCTCCATTTAAGAAGGCCGTCTTAACATCCATTTGATGAATTTCAAGACCATACACTGCAGCTAATGCTACCAACATTCGTATGGACGTAATTCTTGTAACGGGAGAGTATGTATCAAAGTAGTCTAGACCTTCTCGTTGTCTATACCCTTTGACTACGAGCCTTGCCTTGAATTTATCAATAGTTCCATCATCTTTGATTTTTCTCTTAAAAATCCATTTAGAACCCAAAGGTTTATTTTCAGGAGGAAGATCAACCAATTCCCATGTATGGTTGTTCAATATGGATTCTATTTCACTATTGACTGCCTCTTTCCAAAACAATGATTCCGAAGAAGTCATAGCTTCTTTAAATGTTTGAGGCTCATTCTCCAATAAGAAAGTCACAAAATCTGGTCCAAATGAAGTAGACGTTCTTTGACGTTTACTACGTCTTGGATTCTCCTGATTACATATACTTTCTTTTGTTTCTTCCCGAGGTCGTTTAGATCCTTCACCAAACGACTCACATTCCTTTTTATACGGATATATATTTTCAAAGAACTCAGCATTATCTGATTCTATAACCGTATTATTATGAATGTCGGGATTTTTTGATTTATGAACCAGAAATCGATATACTTTACTATTTGTCACATATCCTATGAAAACACAATCAACGGTTTTCGGTCCTATCTTTACCCTTTTGGGTTTAGGAACTTGCACTTTTGCCAAACACCCCACACTTTAAAATAATTCAAGTTGGGCTTCCTTCCTTTCCATTTTTCATATGGAATGGATTGTGTTTTGCTATGGGGCACTCGATTTAATATTCGATTAGCCGTAAGAATGGCTTCCCCCACAAGTTCTGTGGCAAACCAGAACTTATCAACAACGCATTCATCATCTCCTTTAATGTGCGATTCTTTCTTTCCGCAATCCCATTAGATTGGGGCGTGTAAGGGGTTGTTGTTTGATGATTATTTCTGTATTTGTGTTATTCTTATTATTCTGCAAACTAAAACCTTTGTGGTTTGTGTACTCCCATTTTGGAGAGTTAAGCCTTCGTGGCGTTTTGTTGGATATTAAAATCTACGTGATTTTTACTCCAGTTTGAAAACGTGTATTAAACGTTTGTTTGTCTCATTCTTTTACATAAAAAATGATGACTGAAAGCGAAAACCAAGCTGTTCCGATGGTAACTGCCAACGCATCGACAAGCCGAACACCGGCGTTGGCACCGACAGAAAAACCCGGAAAATTTTTCGGGATTGATTTCAAGCGCTGGCAGCAGAAGATGTTCTTCTACTTAACTACGTTATGTCTACAGAAGTTCATCAAGGAAGATGTTCCTGATCTGCCAGATAAAACTCCAGATAATGAACGCTTTCTCGTGATTGAAGCGTGGAAACATTCTGATTTTTTATGCAAGAATTATATTCTTAGCGGACTGGATGATAATCTGTATAATGTATACAGTAGCGTGGAGACGTCAAAAGAATTGTGGAATGCGCTTGAAAAGAAATATAAAACTGAAGATGCCGGGATGAAGAAATTCGTTGCCGCAAAATTTTTGGACTACAAAATGGTAGATAGCAAATCTGTTATTACCCAAGTCTAGGAATTGCAAGTGATTATTCATGATCTACTTGCTAAAGGTCTTGTCATCAACGAAGCATTCCAAGTAGCAGCAATGATTGAGAAGTTGCCTCCGTTGTGGAAGGACTTCAAAAATTATTTGAAACACAAACGAAAGAAAATGTCCCTTGAAGATCTCATTGTTCGGTTGAGAATCGAAGAGGACAATAAAGCTGCTGAAAGGAGAGGCCGTGGAAATTCAACAATAATGGGAGCAAATATTGTTGAAGCTAACAAAAAGAGAAAGAAGGCTTCTGGTCCAAAATACAACCCAAGCAAGAAGCGGTTCAGTGGAAACTGCTACAACTGTGGGAAAACTGGACACAAGTCTACAGAGTGTCGTGCTCCGAAGAAAGACAAGAAAAGAGGTCAAGCAAACATGGTAGTAAACCATGATGATGTTGATAACTTGTGTGCCATGCTTTCTGAATGTAACTTGGTGGGAAATCCTAAACTGTGGTGGTTTTATTCAGGAGCCACTCGCCATGTTTGTGCAGTTAGAGAGGCTTTGCTACCTATGCTCTTGCTGAACCCGGAGAGACAGTTTATATGGGAAATGCTTCAACAGCAAAAGTTGAAGGATATGGAAAGATATTTCTGAAAATGACTTCTGGCAAGGTCATGACTTTGAACAATGTCCTTCATGTTCCCGAAATGAGAAAGAATTTAGTCTCTACTGGACTTCTTGTTAAGCACGGTTTTAAGTGCATTTTTGTGTCAAACAAGGTTGTAATTAGTAAGAATGAAATATTTGTAGGAAAAGGTTACCTCACCGAGGGCCTTTTTAACCTAAATGTAATGGTTGTGAAAAATAATAATAATATTTCAGCTTCTTCTTACTTACTTGAGTCAAATGATTTATGGCATGTACGTTTGGGTCATGTCAATTATAAAACCTTGCGGAAAATGATTAACTTGGAAGTACTGCCCAAGTTTGAATGCGAAAAATCAAAATGTCAAACATGTGTGGAATCTAAGTATGTTAAACATCCTTATAAGTCAGTTGAAAGGAATTCAAATCCTTTAGACTTAATTCACACAGATATTTGTGACATGAAGTCAATACCATCTCGCGGTGGAAAGAAGTATTTCATAACTTTTATTGACGATGGTACTCGATATTGCTATGTTTACTTACTGAATAGTAAAGATGAAGCAATAGACGCATTCAGGCAATACAAAAATGAAGTTAAAACGCAACTTAACAAGAAAGTAAAAATGATAAGAAGTGATAGGGGTGGTGAATATGAATCTCCTTTTGAAGAAATATGTTTAGAATATGGAATTATTCATCAAACAACATACAATTCGCTCAACAAATTGGCTATACATTGCACTCCTTCCTCTCAGCATTTTCATACGATTTTCTGAGTTTATACTCCTTCGTTCTGCATTGTTTTTAACTTTAAACAAAGCAACTGTAAGTGTGATTTGCTACCGAACTTTGTGTTCGCTGAAACACTGGGGTTTGAAGTACCGGTACACCAGTGTGTTATTCGTTCTATCCTGGGAGGAAATAATCCATTACCTTGGGTACTAGGAGGGGATTAAATTCCTTAAGATTGTTATTCCCGCCAATGTGTGTTGAGTGTTGAGTGTCTTTCTTCAACATCTGCTGCACATATATATAGCAGCAAAATGTTGAAGAAGACCAAACGTCCACCCTCCATGGTGGAGCAAGCATTACATGTTTGTGGAGCAAGCACTTCATGTTTGTGGAGCAAGCACTTCATGGTGGGAAGAGCATTAGGCGGCTGCCAAATGGTCAATACACGGATTGAAAAATATCCGTTACAAATGCGGATAATCTTACGTTAATATTTACTATTAACAAATAAATTTGGTCCAAAAAATTAATCAATCAATCGATCATTTGACAAAATCCAAATCCAAATCCAAATCCAAAGCCGAAGCTGAAGCCGTAGCCGTAGCCGTAGCCGTAGCCGAAGCCGAGCCGAGTGAGCGATGACGACGACGGCGACGGCGCGAGGCTTGCTTTCTTCTTAACTCTTTAAGAGCTACAAGAAGAGCAATTATATATATACCCACCAAAATTGTCTTTCTCTTCCAATATGGGACAATGTCTCATTGTCAAGAGGGGGAAACTTAAAACTTTACTCAAAATTTTATTTTCCCTCCATTTCCCATTCACCCTCATTTTAAGAATATTTCATCTTAAAAGCAAAAACCTCAACAATCCCCCACATGAATGGGGAATGGCTATATCACGGAAGTATGCATGGAAAAACTGTGTGATTTACAAGTAAGGATTAATCGCATCTGGATAAGTAGGTTTCCATTTGAACTTTCCGTAGTAAACTTATGTCGGATATACTCGGTCAATCGGTTGATTTGATATCTTTGAACCGTCGATCTTTGGTGTATACCTAGACAACCATAAGTCACACAATCAACCCTTAACCGTCTTTGGTTCTCATTGTTGTGTTCGTTTCAGCCATAAATACCGCCTGGTTTCATAAGTGCGTAGAGAACTGGCCTTACAAAGTTCTCCTTGAAGCGGCTAACACTTCACACTTACATAGGTGATTCCTAAACGTGTCATCCTGTAGATACGCTATTTGATATACCCCGTATCAAATTTAGAAATCATTAAAAAGCCTTAATGCTTTATCCTTGGTACTGAACATTGTCTCATCACGAGAACGGACTAAAATTTTATTTGACAATGTTGAACCGTCATTAATGACTTTGTTTGATCTCCTTGAACCTAGATCTTGGGATCTCCAGTCTTCTAGGTAGAGTTACTGCCACAATGACTTGTTCTCGGCCATAGCCCCATTCCCCTTGATGATTTCTCAACTACCTCTCTAGTTAGGCCTTTTGTAAGTGGATCCGACACATTATCACTTGACTTTACATAGTCAATCGTGATAATTCCTCTAGAGAGTAATTGCCTAACGGTTTTATGTCTTCGTCGTATATGACGAGATTTACCGTTATACATAACGCTCCCAGCCCTTCCAATTACCGCTTGACTATCACAATGTATGCATATTGGTGCCAACGGTTTGGGCCAAAATGGAATGTCTTCCAAGAAATTTCGGAGCCATTCAGCTTCTTCACCGGCTTTATCTAAGGCTATGAATTCAGCCTCCATTGTAGAGCGGGCAATACATGTTTGTTTGGACGACTTCCAAGATACCGCTCCTCCACCAATAGTGAATACATATCCACTCGTGGACTTAGAATCAGTTGAACCGGTGATCCAATTTGCATCACAGTATCCCTCAATCACTGCAGGGAAATTACTGTAGTGCAATTCAAAGTTCTGGGTATGTTCTAAATATCCCAAAACTCGTTTCATTGCCATCCAATGAGATTGGCCTGGATTGCTCGTATATCGACTCAGTTTACTTATAGCACAAGCTATATCTGGTCGTGTACAATTCATGATATACATTAAGCATCCCAACACACGAGCATAATCCAATTATGATATGCTTTGGCCTTTGTTCTTTGCTAATGCAAGATTCACGTCAATTGGAGTCTTTGCAACTTTAAAGCCCAAGTGCTTGAATTTTTCAAGTACTGTCTTAATATAATGAGATTGTGATAATGCCAGACCTTGAGGAGTCTTATTGATCTTAATTCCCAGAATTAAATCAGCAACTCCCAAGTCTTTCATATCAAACTTGTTATTGAGCGTACGCTTAGTAGCATTTATGTTGGCAATGTCATTACTCATTATCAGCATATCATCCACGGTAGAGAGAGCAATCCACTATATAAAATAAAGTTCAAAATATCGAGAGAACAACCTTACAAAGAGGCAAACACAAGTGGGACATTAACACATGTCCCGTAAAGTTCTCCCCCTAAATTAGATTTTCAAACCCCTTATGACTACATTGTGGATGTATTGAATAAGAAGAAAGGATCCTCAATTTATAAAAGTCCAAATATTTTCCTCCAAGAAAAGGGACTAGCCAAATATGAGAGATTTATAATTTCCTTTTAAAAGAAGGAAAACTCAATTATGGTAAATATGTTGATCTTTGTTTCAAAAGACAGAAAACCAAATATAGTAAGAAAATCAGGACAAGACCTAAAACGAATCATTTATAAAACTTAATTCAAAAAATTCTTTCAATATTCAATCGAACAAACATTGGGAAAAATTAAAGAAACAAAAACAATTGGACAAACATTGGGGAAAAAGAAAAACAAAAACAATTTAAGTAACAAACATTGAACCATCCTTGCAGCTTATGTAGGATGGGAAAAGTTGAAACAGTACTGATCACCATTCCTTATAAAATTAAGGAAGGCAAAAGATTATTGAAATGGCAATTCCTCCTGATCTCTCCCTTTCGACCTGTGAGGACATCCAATTGACCCATGTGAATCATTGCAGATGCAAATTTCTTAGCCCAAACTGAACCATATCTTGCATTAAAGTTCACCATTTTGGCAGTTGTAGGATTGGCCAGTAATGTCTGATCAGAAATCAACAGCCCCTTTTTACTCTTTAACGCCGCGTAGTATTTGTTATCCAACCAGTTTGGCGTCAGGACATCAAGATTTGCAGGGTTCGCGACTCCTGTCCCATTTGTAAGCGCCTCTGGCGGGCAAATGGACTTCAAGAAGTTGGCGTATTCAGGATCAATTGGCAGATTTTGTTGATTGTTTTGAGGGTAAAGGCGGTTAGCAAAAACAGCGCAGTGAGCAATGCCAATGGAATGCGCGCCAGATAGGGTCACCATTTCATCAACGGACATACCTTTTCTGGCAAAGCTCTTGACTAGTTCCTTGGCATCGACGAATGGAGAAGGAAGATTGGTTAATGTTTCAGAGTCAATGGAAACACGACCATCACGACGTCCAGCTTCGACATCATAGTTTATTTTCCCAACTTTATAGGAACTGTCACGAGCAGCAAAGGCAAGAATGTCAGCACAGGACACAGTTCCAGGGCATGCTGCCTCAAGTTGTGCTTTTGCTGCATCAACAACCTCGAAACCTCGTAAACTGTTCTTGTTAGGAACACCTTCCTTCTCTGAGTTTGCCCCATCCAATAATACTGATGCATCACATCCCTAATTATATAAATAATTAGGTGAAGTAATTATCAAAAGAAAATAAAAACACCAGCATGCATGTGGAAATTAAATCAGCACATATAATCAGAGGCGGAGAGAGTTCTAGCGGTAGAATCCAGTAATTTTAGCCAAAATTCTGTGTCTACAAATAATTTATCCTGAATCCAATAAGCTACCTTTTCTAGAATTCAGAACTCATAAACTCAAAAATTTGCATACGTACCCTGACGAAGCAGTCATGAAAATGTAGCCTGATAAGGCCAGCAGCAATGCCTGGATTACGCGATACGGCTTTGTATACTACATTTTTCACAATTGCTTCAGCAGAGGGACAGCTATATCTATAGAAACCAACTCTAAGTGGTGGCCATGTTATTTTATTCCCATAGGCAAGAGATGGTACTGAAAAAGATAAAATCAGGCAAGCTAAAAGTGCTAAAACAGAAAGGTTGAAGCTCTTGGAATCCATCTTTTTAAGACACAATAGCAGCTAGACACTATGAATTTTTCTTAGTAATTGGTTTTCCTTAAGTGATGGATATAATTTATGAACACATTGGAGTATTTATAGTTTAAGAAATTAATTGAAGGAACCATTCCTATGTAACAAAATTAGCAAAACATGATAGCCTGTAACACCAACTGTATAGCTGAAGTATTCTTGAGCCTGTTTGACCTTTGATGAATTCCACACTACCACCTTATTATATCATCCATGAGTAGATTGACACTCTTTTTACCCCTTAATGCTAAATTTCTACTCTCTCTTCCATTTTATCTGACATTATTTGCTTATTTTCGTTATATAAAAAATGACACATTTCTCTTAAACTTTTCATTTTATATTGCTGAGATTACATTGCATGTTCAAGATCGAGGCATCTCGGTGCACGAAGCATGCAAGGATCACACCCGAAGTTAGGGGCGGACGCACGTTAGGCGAAGCTGTGTCAGGCAACACCGCTTCATCGGAAAAAATACTGTGAGGAAACGGATAAGTAAGAAAAATGACACCACTTGACACAAACGCGTTAATTATATGCCTAATTTTGCTCTAAGAGGTCAGAGGGTTCGAATCGCAACTAACATGTAGTTTTTCCAAATATTTCAGAGAGCCTCTATAATTAAAATTTGTGATTGAACTCAGGGCCTTTTCTAACTTAAAACTCAACAAAACTAATGGGCTAAAGCTATTTACTGTCTAAAATTATGATAATTAACGTTATTTATTCCAGTTCTTCTATAAATTTCGACACCACTTATAATTTTTTTTGCATACGCCCCTGCCCCAAGTTCAAAAGGTCTCTAAGATCATAAGTTACAAAAGTATTTCTTTCTTAAATTTCATGTCCAGTCAAATACCGCGTATAAATTAAAATGGAGGATGGAAGTAGTGCTCATAGGGTGGCAGAGATGATTGATTATATATTGTACATAAACTAATAAAGAACATTCCTAGAGTGCTCCTCTCGATTCTTTGTTCTTTCTGCAATAAAATCGATTTTCATTTGACTGAAGATTTGCTTAATTGGTCGTGGTATTGAAAAAACAAGATCGACTTGGTATTTGAGTTGGCTTCTTTAAGGGTTTGACTTCTTGACTTTCCTCTTTCATCTTCGTCTTCAAACTCCAACATTCCTATTCTATAACAAGTAGGGCAAGAAAAAATAGAAGGAAGCTTGATTCTTTGCTTTTTTGGATTTAATTAAAAGAAAAAGGAGAGATTCTACTTACATATATTATACTTCGAAGAAAGAAAAAATACTCCCAAATAGATTATACGTGCAAATTATTGCATCATTTAGCTATATTATATAGTATGTATGTAGGTTCCCTCCATCAGCAATGACTCATCTCCTCCCACTATTTCGAGAGTGCTCAACCATAACATACAAACTCTCGTTCATGACCAGTTTGTTTCGATGGTTGTTACGTATTATATCGTATCGTATTGTGATTTTAAATATAATATCTATTTTGACTGTTATTTTAATTTTATTATATCGTATTGTTAAATTCATTGTTGCCGACAAAAAGACCCCTTTTACGTAACGACCGATTTGATGTGATTGCGTCGTTACTTTATTCTTTTCTCATCTTACCCTTACTATAATTTTATTTTACTCTTCAAAGAGGTAATCGTGCCTTAACACCACTTATCAAATTCAAACTTCGTGCGCACCACACTATTCACAAATAACAACTCACTCGCCCCGTGATTTTCATATACCCATAAAGCGCAATATATTCCGTATTTAGAAATTTCAGTACTCGAGTCATCCTCGATCTCAACCTCTGCAAGTCATAACTAATCCAAAAGTATGCCTCATACCAAACTTAAATTTAACATATAACCATCAATTGAATTGTCAATAGCAGGCTCCCTCACTTGGCTCAAAGCCAAATGTTAAAACACTTCATAACTCACAATACCTATAATTTATTACTGCCATAATTGTAATGACCCGACTTGTCGTTTTAAGAATTAACACCCCGTTCAGTGACTTAAGGTCTCGAGCAGCTTCACAATATATATTATGACCCACGGGTGTGGTCGAGTTTGATTTACTGAAGATTCATAATTAAATTAAAAAAATAATCCTTATTTAGAAGCATAAATGAAAAAAGTTGACCGGAGAGTTGACTTTTGAGTAAACGATCTCGGATTCAAATTCTCATGGTTTCAATAGCTCTATATGGTGATTTTGGACGTAGGAGCGTGTCCGAAAAATTATTTAGAAGTCCGTAGTGGAATTTGGCTTGAAATGACGAAAATAGAATTTTTGGGAAGTTTGACCGGGGAGTTGACTTTTTGATGTCGGGGTCAGAATCCAGTTCTGAAAATTTATATAGGTCCGTTATGTCATTTATGAGTTGTGTGCAAAATTTGAGGTTAATCGGGCGTGATTTGATAGGTTTCGGTATTAAATGTAGAAGTTAGAATTTCTTAGTTTCATTAAGCTTGAATTGGGGTATGATTCGTGGTTCTAGCATTGTTCGACGTAATTTGAAGTTTCTACTAAGTTAGTATGATGTTTTAGGACTTGTTGGTATGATTTGACGGGTCCCGAGGGGATTAGGTGTATTTTTGGATCATTGGTTGAAAAACTAGTAAAGTTAAGAAATTTGGGAGTTTGACCATGGTCAATATCGGGTCAAGATGACCTCCTTTCAGTGTTTTACGTGCGCGAGCAGGTCCGTAGCATATTTTATGATTGAAATTCATATATGGTTTGTGTCCGGGAGGTTCCGAATGAGTTTCAGGGTGGTTTCGGATCATTTCGGAGAAGTTTGAGTTTGCTAGTTTCTGTGAACCATTGTTCATTCGCAATTGCGAACCATTTATGGAAATTGCGCAAACACTGTTCATTCGCAATTGCGAACCATTTATGTCAATTGCGAAAACACTGTTCATGTGAGGTACTGTTCATTCGCAAATGCGAAGTTTTTGTCCGCAAATGCGAACCTGGGCAGAAACTTAAGGATTTAAAGTCTGTCATTTCTTCATTTTCGATTGGGATTTTTGGAGCTCGATTTTTGGAAAATTTTGAGTATTTCTTCACGACATCGACTGGGGTAAGTGTTCTATATCCTAAAGTGATTATATTTCATGAATCTATGATTATATTCATCGTTTAATTCGAATTTAAATGGAAGAAATCTAAGATTTTTACAAAATCTTCCAAAAAATAAAATTTAAGATTTGGAGGTCGAGTTGTTATTGGAATTCGATAATTGGTATGGTTGAACTCGTATCGGAATGGGTGTTCGGATTTCATGAAAATTATGTCGGGTTCTGAGGGACGGGCCCCGTGTTGACTTTTGGGGAGATAAGGGTGGCATTTCACCCTTGATATTATGTGGGTATAAGGGTGGCATTTCACTGTTATTGTGTTTGTTGGAATATTGTCTGGGCGGAGCGATAAGGGTGGCTATAGGAGCGATAAGGGTGGAAATAGGAGCGATATGGGTGGCTATTGATATTGTCTGGGCAGAGCGATAAGGGTGGCTATAGGAGTGATAAGGGTGGCAATATGAGCGATAAGGGTGGCTATTGTCAGGGACGATATGTGATGATGTGGGGTTGTAGTATTGATAATTTTCATGTGATGTTGTGATTTTTTTGTGTTTATTTCTATACCTTGTGCAACTTGTCTTGTTGTTGGTAAATTGATAACAATCTGATTTATGTTGAAATTGAGAACCTGTGGCTATTGCCAGGCGGATTATAAAATAAAATATGGGCACGAGGTGCCGTGAGTAAATAATGAGAATATTTGGCACGTGAATTGTCCGTGCAGTTGTGATATAAAATTTGGGCACGAGATGCTGTGATGAAATGATAATGATAATTGGCACGTGAATTGTCCGTGCAGTTGCGATATGAAATGAGGGCACGAGGTGCCGGGAAAATATGATGATTTAATTATGGGCACGAGGTGCCGTGAAAATATGAAAATGGGCTGAGACCTGTGTTTACGAAAAATATAAAAATGGGCTGAGACCCGTATTTTTATGACTATGAAATGAGGTGTCACATGGTGACTTTTTAATTGAAAGAATTATATTCAAAATATTTATTTGGAAGGATTTTTACTTAGAAAGTATTATATGAAAGAATTTTATTTGAAAGATATTTATTTGAGAAAATTATATTTGAAAAGATTTATTGAAAGAATTATATTTGAAAAATAATTATTTGAGAAAATTATATTTGAAAGAGAGTTATCTCGAAGAAATATATGTGAAAGATATTTATTTGAAGAATTTGATTTAATTGAGTGTACTTGTATTTATTAATTGTTGAATGATATTAATGGTATTCTTGTTGCTGGTTGTTCCATGTTGTCCTATTATTATTTGTTTCCTATTATTTTATATATTATATTGCACAGGTTATTAGACTAGTGAGTGTCTTGATTGTACCTCGTCTCTGCTCCATTGAGGTTAGTCTTGATACTTATCGGGTACCGACCGTGGCGTACTCATACTACACTTCTGCACATTTTTGTGCAGAGCCAGGTATTGAAGATATCGGACTTGAGCAGAGTTAAAGCGCAATCATAAGGATTCAAGGTAGAGCTGCTTGGCTGTCGTAGTCCCTTAGAGTCTTTTCATTTCATTGTACTGTTAATTTGTAATCAAACAGTATTGTATATTCGGTCCTCGTGATCATTTCATGTATTCAGTTAGAGTTCGTGACTCAGTACTACCTGTCTTGGGAGGTTGTGTATTGTAATTATTTCCGCTGATAGATTTTAATTCAAAAAAAAATGGCTTCAAAATGTAATAGAAATCGGCTTACCTAGTCTTAGAGACTAAGTGCCATCACGACGCCTGTGGTGGGATTTTGGGTCGTGACAAGTTGATATCAGAGCTCTAGGTTCATAGGTTCTACGAGTCACGAACGAGTCTAGTAGAGTCTTACGGATCGGTACAGAGATGTCTGTACTTATCTTCGAGAGGCTACAGAACTGCTAGAAAATTTCCATTTCTTTCATTCCTGTCGTGCGAAATTTGTTGAATTTGGAATTTGAGCCTTTGTATCTCTATTCTCTCACAGATGGTGAGGACACGTGCTACCAGGTTAGCTGAGCAGGCATCCGCTCATACTGCTATGGCTGCAAGAGGTAGGGCCCGAGATAGAGGCTGAGGTAGAGGTTGAGGAAGAGCACGTGCTGAGACTAGAGCACCTGTCAAAACAACAGTTGAGGAGCCACTAGTAGCTCCAGTTGGGGGACAGGTTCCAGAAGCACCTGTTGTTACCCCCGAACTTCAGGAGACTTTAGCATAGTTCCTGAGTATGTTTGATACATTAACTTAGGCGGGATTGATCTCTGTTGCACCAAACATTCCGCAGATTGGGGGAGTAACTCAGACTCCAACCACAACTCCAGAGCAACAGGTTCCCGTTGGTCAGGTTCCGGTACAACCTGTTATTCCGGTTCGACCTGAGGTCAGGCCAGAGGCATCAGAAGAAGAACAAAAGAGACTAGAAAGGTTTAAGAAATATGATCCACCAACTTTCAGTGGCACAACCATAGAGGATGCCCAAGAATTTCTGGAAAATTGTCACCGTATTCTCCGCATCATAGGTATTGTGGATATGAGCGGAGTTGCCTTTACTACATTTCAACTATCAGGCGCAGTGTATCGGTGGTGGCAAATCTATGAAGAAGGTAGACCAGCCGATGCAACACCACCAACTTGAACTCAATTTTCGGAAATGTTCTTGAAAGAGTTTGTTCCCCAGACTCTCCGAGATGCGTGGTGCATGGAGTTTGAACGGTTGCGTCAGGGCACTATGACAGTGTCAGAATATGCTATCAGGTTCAGTGAGTTAGCCCGTCATGCACCTATCTTAGTTCCTACAATCAGAGAACGGGTCCGTAGATTCATTGAGGGGCTCGATTATGATATTAAAATATGCATGGCTAGAGAGTTGCAAACTGATGCTCCATTTCAACAAGTAGTGGAGATTGCAAGGAAGATTGAGGGTGTTTTAGGCGAGGAAAGGGAGTCTAAGGAGGCCAAAAGGTATCGAAGATCTGGAGGGTTCAGTGGGTTTTACTCTTCAGCTAGAACCCATTATAGCGGAGGCTCGAGCAGTCAGTCATCTCAGTCTACACATCAGATTACTCGGAGTGCTCCAGTTTACAATGCACCACCGACACGATATTCTTACAGTGGTTATTCCAGTTATCCGGCACAGACTCAGTACGAGCAGTCGCAACCTTAGAGGGGTTGTTATGAGTGTGGTGATACTAGGCATATCATGAGATATTGTCCCAGACTTGAGAGGGGTGGATTTCATCTGAACACTCCAGCCACAAGCTTTATTCCAGTCGATACTCCACGTGCACAGTCAGCTAGAGGTGGAGGACATGTGGGTCGTGGGCGCCTAAGAGGAGGAGGCCCGACCCATTGATATAATCACTATGATTTGGCTGGGGCCAATACACCAGATGGTGTCATTACAGGTACGATCCTGATTTTATTATAAAAGGATATTTTCCTTAATTTGATTTGGTTCTGAATATTGAGGTAAGTCCTCCTATTATGCTCCACTTATGGTGAGCTTCGTAAATTTGTGACCCACTTATATGTTTATCCCTGTTGGGAGATTTAAAGATGTGAGCCCGTGTCTGTTATTTTATTTCTGTACACCATTGAGGGCTATAAGTCCAAAAGTAATTTTTATTATTAATTACAGTGGGTTTAATGTGTGTCGGAATAATTGATTCCAACTTTTGTGAATTATATTCCCTACCGGTATGAGGGTTCGTTATGTGTTATGAAAAATGTTTACGAAATTTATTGAAAAGAAGAAAAAAAAGGAAATTGAAAATTTCAGTTGGCACAATGTGCAAAATACTTGTGATTCGGAGTTGAGGACGAGATCCTCGCATTTTATACATGATGTGAAATATTTAAACCGGGCTGCAAGCCGCAATGGAAGTTATGTAAGGACGAGGTCCTTGTGGTGAAATATTTATGAGTTTAAAAAATATTTTCCCTTTGTGAAATTTAATTGTACAATAGTATTAATAGGGAGTCATGCCTGTTAGGCTTATTTGATAATTATTGTATATTTTTTTCTATGCATATTCAGCCATTTTGGTGCTGTAAATATTAACTTTTAACCTTTGAGATGAGTGCCCAGGTGGCGTTAAATGTGACTCATTAATCCAAGTAAGTAATCATGAGGTCTTCATACCTCACATTCTGTTGTAAGTGTTGTGAAAATTCGGAATGAGGTGGTGGTTAATATGAGATTAATTGATGATGCTGGAATTAATTATGAGCAGCTTTTAAGACCAGAGATGTGGTGATGAGCATACATATGATGTGCTTCATGTCCTGATATCACTATGATAATGCAGTATTTGTAACGCTGAGATTATGCTATTGATATATACATTGTGGATGTGTTGTTAGGAGTTGTTTTGGTATTACTCTGGCAGGTGGATAGGCCCAATTACAGGGGAGACTCTGCCGGAATTTCTGAAAAATTTGGGAGTTAGTAAAATTTGAAGGATTGAGATTTGCAAAGGAATAGATAAGTTATGTTATGTGTTTACGGGCGAATGACCCTAAGCGGGGAAGAATGAAACACCCTAGGAAAATTTTGAAGTACTTCAACACTATCAAGAAAAATGATGTGTGCGTAGGCATGAGTTGCTATAGCCAGTTGAGACTAATACCGTGCGTTGTTGTGAAAAAAATCAGACTTTTTGAAATGTTGGAGTGTAAGAAATTGATCTTAAAGTTTACAAATATGGATAAAAGAAATAATCTCAAATGAGATGATGTTGTCGGGCTTATCTCAAATGCGGTAGCGTGGAATCAACCGTGAGTATATGTGTAAAAGTAAAATCATCAATTTAGTAACCTCAGAATAATTCTTAGAACGTTCGAGGACGAACGTTTGTTTAAGAGGTGGAGAATGTAACGACCCGACTTGTCATTTTAAGAATTAACGCCCCGTTCAGTGACTTAAGGTCTCGAGCAGCTTCGCAATATGTATTATGACCCAGTCGAGTTTGATTTACTGAAGATTCGGAATTAAATTAAAAAAACAATCCTTATTTAAAAGCATAAATGGAAAGAGTTGACCAGAGAGTTGACTTTTGAGTAAACAATCTCGGATTCAAATTCTCATGGTTCCAATAGCTCTGTATGGTAATTTTGGACGTAGGAGCGTGTCCGAAAAATTATTTGGAAGTCCGTAGTGGAATTTGGCTTGAAATGGCGAAAATAGAATTTTTGGAAACTTTGACCGGGGAGTTGACTTTTTGATATCGGAGTCGGAATCCAGTTCTGAAAATTTGTATAGGTCCATTATGTCATTTATGACTTGTGTGCAAAATTTTAGGTTAATCGAACGTGATTTGATAGGTTTCGGCATTAAATGTAGAAGTTAGAATTTCTTAGTTTTATTAAGCTTGAATTGGGGTATGATTCGTGGTTCTAGCATTGTTCGATGTAATTTGAAGTTTCTACTAAGTTCGTATTATGTTTTAGGGTCCCGAGGGGCTTAGGTGTATTTTTGGATCATTGGTTGAAAGACTAGTAAAGTTAAAAAATTTGGGAGTTTGACCATGGTCAATATCAGGTCAAGACGACCTCCTTTCAGTGTTTTGAGTGCACGAGCAGGGCTGTAGCATGTTTTATGATTGAAATTCATATATGGTTTGTGTCCGTGAGGTTCCGGATGAGTTTCAGGGTGGTTTCAGATCATTTCGGAGAAGTTTGATTTTGCTAGTTTCTGGTGAAACATTGTTCATTCGCAATTGCGAACCATTTATGGCAATTGCGAAAGCACTGTTCATTCGCAATTGCGAACCATTTATGGCAATTGCAAAAATACTGTTCATGTGAGGTACTGTTCATTCGCAAATGCGAAGTTTTTGTCCGCAAATGCGAACCTGGGCAAAAACATAAGGATTGAAAATCTGTCATTTCTTCATTTCCGATTGGGATTTTTGGAGCTCGGGTTTTGGGCGATTTTGAGGATTTCTTCACGACTTCGATTGGGGTAAGTGTTCTATATCCTAAAGTGATTATATTTTATGAATCTATGATTATATTCATCGTTTAATTCGGATTTAAATGGAAGAAATCTAAGATTTTTACAAAATCTTCCAAAAAACAAAATTTAAGATTTGGAGGTTGAGTTGTTATTGGAATTTGATAAAATTGGTATGGTTGAACTCGTATCGGAATGGGTGTTCGGATTTCATAAAAATTATGTTGGGTTCCGAGGGGCGGGCCCCGCGTTGACTTTTGTTGACTTTTTGGAATAAAATTTTAAGTCGACGTATTATTATCCGGAATTATTTCCGATGAATTTTAATGAAGTTATACAATTAATTTGGATAGATTTGAGCTGTCCGGAGGCCAATTCAAGCAAGAAGACTATTTTGGAATATCGGCCTAACTTCAAAAAGGTAAGTGTCTTGCTTAACCTTGAGTGAGGGAATTACCCCTTAGGCATTGAGTCTTATGTGCCATTTGTAAAATGTGAAAAGCCGTGTACGCGAGGTGACGAGTACGTACTCGGGCTTATACGTGTAAAATTCATTGAAATAAAGTCTTAGGCATTATTGCGTAGTAAATGGAGAAATTGTGGAAAATTATTAAATCATCTGTTTGCCATGCCTAAATCCTTATTGTTGAATTTGTTTTTATATGATAATTTGATGTGATTGTTACTTGAAATATTTATGAAATTTTGTGAGTATTGTTGGTTTAATATTTCTTGGAAATTAATTCCAATATGAATCTTCTTATGCAAATAATTAATTTAAGCGAGCTTAAGAATAAGTGTTAATATAATTATCTAAATTTGCATTAATGAAGGTTTTGCTTTATGCTGAGTAATTTCTATCTCAATTGATTATTTTTGTGTGTTATATATATTTTGTGGAGCCTTGGTCTATTTGTTGTGAAATTAATTAATTTTGTTATATCTTTGAAATTTGGTTGTGGTCATTGGGCAAATTGTGATATGAATTGATTTTATTATATTATCATGTTAATTTTCCATGTAAATTGTTGTGTTGTGTGAGTTACTATTTTGGGGAGATAAGGGTGGCATTTCAGCGTTGATATTATGTGGGTATAAGGGTGGCATTTCACTGTTGTTGTGTTTGTTGGAATATTGTCTGGGCGGAGCAATAAGGGTGGCAATAGGAGCGATATGGGTGGCTATTGATATTGTCTGGGCGGAGCGATAAGGGTGGCTATAGGAGTGATAAGGGTGGCAATATGAGCGATAAGGGTGGCTATTGTCAGGGACGATATGTGATGATGTGGGGTTGTGGTGTTGATAATTTTCATGTGATGTTGTGATTTTCTTGTGTTTATTTCTATATCTTGTGCAACTTGTCTTGTTGTTGGTAAATTGATAACAATCTGATTTATATTGAAATTAAGAGCCTGTGGCTATTGCCAGGCGGATTATAAAATAAAATGTGGGCACGAGGTGCCGTGAGTAAATAATGAGAATATTTGGCACGTGAATTGTCCATGCAGTTGTGATATGAAATGTGGGCACGAGGTGCTGTGATGAAATGATAATGATAATTGGAACGTGAATTGTCCGTGCAATTGTGATATGAAATGAGGGCACGAGGTACCGGGGAAATATGATGATTTAATTATAGGCACGAGGTGCCGTGAAAATATGAAAATGGGCTGAGACCCGTGTTTATGAAAAATATAAAAATAGGCTAAGACCCGTATTTTTATGATTATGAAATGAGGTGTCACATGGTGACTTTTTAATTGAAAGAATTATATTCAAAATATTTATTTGAAAGGATTTTTACTTAGAAAGTATTATATGAAAGAATTTTATTTGAAAGATATTTATTTGAGGAAATTATATTTGAAAAGATTTGTTGAAAGAATTATATTTGAAAAATAATTATTTGAGAAAATTATATTTGAAAGAGAGTTATCTGGAAGAATTATATGTGAAAGACATTTATTTGAAGGAATTGATTTAATTGAGTGTACTTGTGTTTATTAATAGTTGAATGATATTAATGGTATTTTTGTTGTCTGCTGTGCATATCACTGGTTGTTCCATGTTGTCCTATTGTTATTTGTTTCCTATTATTTTGTATATTATATTGCACAGGTTATTAGACTAGTGAGTGTCTTGACTGTACCTCGTCTCTACTCCATTGAGGTTAGTCTTGATACTTATTGGGTACCGATCGTGGTGTACTCATACTACACTTCTGCACATTTTTGTGCAGAACCAGGTATTGAAGATATCGGACTTGAGCAGAGTTAAAGCGCGATCATAAGGATTCAAGGTAGTGCTGCTTGGTCGTCGCAGTCCCTTGAAGTCTTTTCATTTCATTGTACTGTTAATTTGTAATCAAACAATATTGTATATTCGGTCCTCGTGATCATTCCATGTATTCAGTTAGAGTTCGTGACGCAGTGCTACCAGTCTTGGGAGGTTGTGTATTGTAATTATTTTTGCTGTTAGATTTTAATTCAAAAAAAAAAATGGCTTCAAAATGTAATAAAAATCGGCTTACCTAGTCTTAGAGACTAGGTGCTATCACGACGCCTGTGATAGGATTTTGGGTCGTAATAATAATACTATAGTCAGTCCAACGGAAATTCTTTTCAAGCTCATACAACACCAACCATAAAATACCTCACTCATCCACTAAAATCGCATTTATTCTCTTGACAGTCAAGTCAACTTTCTCAACCAGCTTCAAAATCAAACCTCCACACATACGTCCCGCTGGCAGAAAAGAAACTCTCTAATCACATTATAAGGAAGACACCTATGTAGATTACTCCGCAGGGTATAATCCACATGCTTAGCCTCAAATTGGTATCTTGTTGTACCCTTTCACCGTCACAATTACTATGCAATCACTTAGTCTATCCGAGTCCAAACTCATTAACCAGCCATGAGAATTTAATCTGTCCCTAAATTTAACAACGTGAAAGGTCCTTCAAAACATTCATACTCGAGATTGTACGTCACATCAAAATAAAATCAAGCATCCAATGGCCCTCTTTACATTCCAAGGAAATATTTCTCGTCACATTCAATCCATCTTAACACATCCCGCAATCGCATCATCCTCATCATATAGCCATTTGACCGCTCATCAAGCCACATGTTTTCCACTCATAGGGATACTACTAGACATATGAGTCTAAATGTACAAGTTACAACTGAAGCTTTCGAGCCTAAGTTACGGTTCAAACCTGACCTCAAGTCCTCCAAACTGGCCCATCACCAAAGCACAGAATACACATCTCGCACGTCATCCCTGAAATTACAAGCCGGCGATACACGGCTGATGCCAAGCGCTCACATGCGCACACGAATGCGTGGAAGGAATTCAAAGAGTTATATTTCAAGCTAAATCAATTACGCACGATAAAGAAATAAATATGGAAAATTATCCTAAATGCCTTGTAACCTCTCGAACATAAGTATGGACGTCATCATACCGATCCGCAAGACTCTACTAGACACTTGCTCATGACTTATAGAACCTATGAACCGAGAGCTCTGATACCACCTTGTCACGATCCAAAATCCAACTAGTCGTGATGGCACCTAACCCAACCCGCTAGGTAATCCAATTACCAACTATCCAATTCTAATAAAATTAATAAGGGAATTAATTAAAAGAAAATAAATAAAACTAACACATTTTCCCCAAGAACTGGTAATACAAATCATGAGCTTCTAAGAATAGAGTTTACAAAGCTGGTATGAAGTAAATACATCATCTGTTTGAAAGGTACATAAACAGAGTTTTATGAATCTAAGGCTACCATGAACAAGAGGCAACTATAACCGGAACGCAGGTACGTCTTCAATTCCAGCTCCCATCGAGTACATCAACAACAACATCCAATATCTGCACGCATGGTGCAGAAGTATAGTATGAGTACAACCGACCAAATGTACTTAATAAGTAACAAACCTAACCTTATGTTGAAAGTAGTGACGAGTTTGTACCAAGGTCAGAGTCCAACTCCCATAAGCAACAACAATTCATAACAACATAATGCTAGTAATAAAAGGAGTAACCCAGATATAAAATGCTCAGTTGAATCATGATTTCTGAAAATAGTTCTGCCTTTCAAGTACATCAGTGAAAAACCCAAATCATTTACCGAAGTTGTCAAAAATATGAGTAAGTTGAAAACAGTAATTTTCCCAAAAACTTTCTTCCACAATAGGAAATTTCATTTTCAAATGGCATGAGGAAAGTTCATCTCTATGCCTACATGTCAATGTGCATGCCAATGCAATACAACATAGTGATAAAACCATATGCATACTCTCAGAGTATCAATTCACTCAGTACTCTCAGTCACTCAATCCTCTCAGTCACTCAGTCCTCCCAATCACTCAATCCTCACAGTCACTCAATCCTCCCAAATCACTCGTCACTCGCGCTCGGCACTCGCGCTCAGTAGGTACCTGCGCGCACTCAGTAGGTACCTGCGCTCACTGGGGGTGTGTACAGACTCCGGAGGGGCTTCTTCAGCCCAAGCGCTATAATCTGCACGGATAACTCACGTGCTATAGTATCAATATCTGTATCCGCATGGATAACTCACGTGCTATAATAAAGCCTATAAGGCATGCTGCAGGCGGGCAGCCCCGATCCACATAATAATAATAAAGTCAATATGGCCTGCTGTGGCGTGCATAAATCAGTATCAATATCAGAATCAATCAGTCCCTCGGCCTCACTCAGTCATCAATCTCTCCAGTCTCTCTCTCATGGGCTCACAATGTCATGAAAATAGCCCGAAAATGATGATATGATGTATCAATAAATAACAACAGAGACTGAGATATGATATGTAATGAAATGAATATGACTGATTATAAATTTTCAATTTAAACCAAATAATTCACAGCAATATGACCTCTGTGGGTCACAATAATACTGGCACATAGCCTCAACATGATTTTTTTAATATGATTCTCAGATCAATTTCTTTAACATATAAAACTGCATGGAAAATGCCAAGATTATTTGACTACAAATTTCACAGAACAATTACGTCACAATTTCTATGGTGCACGCCCACACGCCCGTCACCTAGCATGTGCATCACCTCCAAACAATTCACATAATACGTATATTCTGGGTTCATACCCTCAGCTCCAAGATTAGAAGAGTTACTTACCTCGAACAAGCCGAATCCAATGTCGAGCAAGCTAAACAATACTCCAGAAATTTCGTTCTGCACGTATCAACTTCCGAACGGCTAGAATCTAGTGACAATTAATTTGATTTAGTCAACACAAATTATAGGAATTTATTCCATATCAAATACTAATTTTTTCACAAAATCCGAAATTACACTCAAAAATTACCCATGGGGCCAACGTCTCGGAATCCGACAAAAATTACAAAATATGAACGCTCCTTCAATCACAAGTCCAACCATATAAATTTTATCAAATTCCGACATCAACCCGGCCCTCAAATCTTCAAATTAAACCAAGAGGTTTTTCACAATTTTTCAACTTAATTCACCAATTAAATATTAAAAATAACCACGGATTCAGGTAATTTGACCAATATTGAGTTAAGAACACTTACCCTGTTATTTTCTCTGAAAAATCTCCCACAAATCGCCTCCATCCGAGCTCCAAATCGGTAAAAATGGAAAATGGGACGAAGTAACTTAAACTCTCTGCCCAGTCATTTCTTCTATGCGATCGCGGACCAAGTCCCGCGATCGCGAAGCACAACATTTTCACTTCCCAAAATAACCCTATGCAATCGCGGATAAGGTTATGTGATCGTGAAGACCAAAATACACTGCCCCCAAAACTTCTCTACGCGACCTCATAATATCACACGCGAACGCGAAGTACGAGCTTCCCAGGCCTACACGATCGTAGACGGCCTACGCGTTCGCATAGAACAATGCTCGCGAACCCCAACTGCCTCACCTCCTATTCGCGAACGCAGCTTGATCCACACGTTCGCAATGCATTCCTTATTTCGAGTTATGCGATCGCAGTCTTCCCCACACGATCGCTTTAAACAAAACTCAGCAGCCCCCAATTAACCTTACGTGATCACAGACCTTCTCACGCGATCGTGTAGAAGGAAACCAGATACATATATCAGAAAATTTCCAGCAAAATTCCAAGTCAAAGAATTGATCCGTTAACCGTATGAAACTCACCCGAGGCCCCTGGGACCTCAACCAAATATACCAACAAGTCCCATAACATAATACGTACCTACTCGAGGCCTCAAATCACACCTAACAACATCAAAACAACGAATCACACCTAAATTCAAAATCAATAAACTTTGAAACTTCAACTTCTACAACCGATGCCGAAATTATCAAATCACGTCCGATTGACCTCAAATTTTGCACACAAGTCACATTTCTCATTACGGACCTATTCAAATTTTCAGAATCGGATTCCGACCCCGAAATAAAAAAGTCAACCCCCTAGTCAAACTTCCCAAAAATTCAACTTTCACCATTTCGAGCCTAATTCCACTACAGACCTCCAAATAATTTTTCGGACATGCTCCTAAGTCCAAAATCACCATAAGGAGCTATTGGAATCATCAGAATTCAAATCCGAGGTCGTTTATACATAAGTCAACATCCGATTGACTTTTCCATCTTAAGTTTTTCATTATGAGACTAGGTGTATCAATTCATTCCGAAATCTCTCCGGACCTGAACTAACCAATCTGATTGGTCATAATACAGCTATAAAGCACAAATGAAGCAGTAAATGGGGGAACGTGGTTGTAATACTCAAAACGATCGGTCAGGTCATTACATTCTCCACCACTTAAACATACATTCGTCCTCAAATGTGCCAAGAGTTATTTCCAAGCCATCAAATCACTATTCCATCTTACCACACACGTACCCGGGGGTGATCGCACGTTACCCTATTCCACATAGGCCTGACAACACAATACAACTGAAAATCCTTAATTTAACCTTAGCCCCAAAACCTTGGAATTCAATTTTCAACCATTCAGAATTTCTTACAAGACCCGAATCTCACAGTTACACACTGTATAAGTCTGAACAAGCTGTATCGAGCTATAACTATAACCACTGATATAATCACCCAACATATTACACAACTTGCCTTCTCGTAGCACCATTTCTGATCACAGTAACTACTCCAAACCAACCAAGTACTAGCATTAAACCCCATATCGAACAAAACCTCATCCCAACACCTTCGTACACTGTTGATAATAAAAGAAACATGCAGAAATCTCATGACCCTTTATCAGATCAACAAGTCATGGAGCTCTCTTGCCCCAACCAGAACCACAATCACTTTCTAAGCCGACTTTCAATAATATCTTCCAGAATATACCATAATCAAACTGATAGTACGCATTCTAGGTCCAATGACCTTATATTATCAAACACAACTATTCCACATACGCACCACCCTAATATATCTCAAGCCAAAAACTGTGCAATCTGTGCACCCAAAATGGAAAATATCTCAAAGAAGAGATCTGTTTTGCAAGTTCAGCTAGTACCACCACAATCACAATGTTACAACCAACTCCTCAAATTTCGTGAAGAGGATAACCGTAGGCGCATGTGCACAATTATAGAGGAAGGAAATTAATGAATCAAATAAATTATCATTGGCGACGGATATCTTGACTCTCGCATTGATGGAGAACATAGCGATTAGGGGCGTCATATTTAGTGTGAATTGCAAAATCACGTGAATTATTGAGTCTTTAAACACAAGTTGCACACGAAACTATTAGGCCGAAGACACGGCTGCCTAGGTGAAGCACATCGCATCGCCACAAAAACACTCCTTAATTTTGAATAAGAGCAAAATAGTGCTCATAGGAATCATTACAAGTATTCTCCATAAATTAATAAAAAAAAACCACACTCCTCTCCATTCTTAATTTGTCTTTCTGAAAAACAATTCCCTCTTGGAGATTGAGTTGGTCAGTTTATTTTATTAGTTGGTTGCCAATACGTGTAAAATTTCTTAGTTCATAGCCAATATGTCATATTCAACCCATTAGGATAGCTTTCTTAATTTGTAAATAGGGGTTTGACTTTCTTACTCATTTAGTAGTATTTTTATTTGTGAATTTGCTCCACAAACTCCATTGCTATTCTATAACAAGTAGGGAAAGAAAATAGAAGGAATCTTGATTCTTTCCTCTTTGAGATTTAATAAAAAAAGAAGAAGAAAGACTCTACTTACATATATATATTTCTATGAAGAAAAACTACTAATTAGATTACATTAGGCGTAGCCATCTAATGAATTTATCGAAATCAATTGGAAAAGAATTTACTGCGTTGTAGGTCGCATTTTATGCCATCTACCTTATTTTCCTTTTTTTTTTCTTCCTTTTTTGAATTTCAATGCGAACCTATCTATCTATCGATATCTATATCTATATCTATATCTATATCTATATCTATATCTATATTATTATTTATTATTTATTATCTATATTTATCTATCTATCTATCTATAATATTATAAAAGCACGAATGTTCGATCCTATGAACGATAAAAATATTCCCAAAATATTGGTTCACTTTTATGTCCTTAAAAGTTAAAATATGTATTCAAAAAGATAATTTCATATAGGATAAAATTATAAAATTAGTGTCACGATCCAAAATCCGCTAAAGGTCGTGATGACGCCTAACACCGCCGTCAGACAAGCCAACGGTGATCTATCAACTTACTTACTCATTTTAGTAATTGAAATCAAAAATTTTCCTTAATTAACTCGTATGAAATAGATTTTTGCAGAGTAAGTGATAATATTTACACAACTTCAATAATGAACAACCCGTAGAAACCCCCAAACCCCGGTGTCACAAGTACATGAGTATTTTTCTAAGGAGTACAAGAATAATACAACAGTTGTCTTGAATGTAACAGAATACAATAATTAGTACAATGGAGATTCAGTGGACTGCGATGCGTAGCCTGGAATGTAGCTCACACGAAGTCTCCTCAACAGGTGCGCATATGCGCCAAGATGATCATCAAATAAACATGTCAGATCCTGCACATTTAGTGCAGAAGTGTAACATGAGTACGTAAATCAACGCGTACCCAGTAAGTATATAGCCTAACCCCGGAGAGTAGTGACGAGGGGTCGACATCGACACTTACTAGAGGTCCAAGTAAATAATATGATAATTCATAACAGATATGAAGTGCACAACAATAGTGGAGTAAATCTGTAATCTCATAATTTTTCAATTATTTCCTTTAAAGCATACATTTCTCAATCTTCTATTCTACCTTAATATCTCCGAAAATGTCAAGTGTCAATATCAAATAAATTAGAAATACCATAAAATGTCGGGCATCAGTGGAAAGATTAGCTCGTGAATGTTCTGACTACTAGCAATATAACACACGATTCTGCCGAGATCGTTCGGCCCGATCCGAAATAATGTGTACACTATGGAGGGTCATGCGGCACGAACCATAGATTCATCTATATACTGCCGAGGCGTTCGGCCCGCTCCAAGAGAAAAGGAAGGAAGTTACCGAATTACGAGACACATGTTTAGAATACCATACATGGGTAAAAAATGAATATAATCTTTACCGTTTCTCAAATAACTCACCCACAACTAAAAGTATTAAGGCTTGGCCTAGTATACATATATTTATTTCTAAATCAATTTCATTTATAACTTCAATTAATTAAGCCAGCAACATTAGTTCAAATAATTCAAATATTACAAAATAAGATACTAAGTCTACCTGGACATAAACATGCTTTAGTTACGTACGGACTCTCGTCACCTCGTGCGTATGTAGCACCCACAACTAGTTGCACATAAGAATAAATATCACATAGGGGTAGTTTCCCCCTCAAAAGTTTAGACAGGAGACTTACCTCACTCCGAAGTTCCATAACCGGCTCTAAGACCTCTCTAACACCTCAAACCAAAGCTCGTCGATCAAAAACTGTTCAAACAATGTGCAAACCAATCAAAATACATTATAATATCCATAATTAATCAATTTAAACAATTTTCATCTCCGTTCGAAAAGTCGATAAAGTCAACCCTCGGGCCCACGTGCCCAGATTTCAAAATTTTTTAAAGATAAAACTTACCCATAACACCACAAACTCAAATATATAATTTATTCTCAATTCAATGTCCAATTTCGTGGTCAAAATTTAAAAAATACCAAATTCTAGGTTTTCTACCAAAATCCCAAATTTCTACTAATTTCTATGTTTAAATCCATATATAAACCATATACTTAACTTGTAATAGGTGGAAATCACTTACCTTGTGTTGCTTGACGAAAATCTCCCCTTGAAGCTCTCCAAAATCGCCCTAAGCAAGTGAAAATGAGAGAAAATTGGCCAAATCCCGCTTTTAAAAGAACACCTCTACCCAGACGACTTGTAGCATCTGCGGTCAAATAGCCACCTGCGGCTCCACACCTGCGGAAAAACCATAGCAGGTGAGGCTCCAGCTCAAGCCAGCAGCCTCTGCTTTTGCGCTTCCACTTCTGCACTCATGCACCTGCGTGACAAAGTCTGCTCCTGTGACCTTAGGCCTTCTTGGCCAATTTCGCTTATGCGATCTCCCCTCGCAGGTGCGACTCCGCTTGAGCGGTCCACCTTCCCACTTTTGTGACCCCAGCCTCAGTCATGCCTGGTCGCTTCTACGAAGCCCATCTCGCTTCTACGTGGTCGCTTCTGCGACCAGGCTTCCGCAGAAGCGATCACACCACCAACATAAATTTTCCAGCTTTTCCCTAAGTCCAAAAATTAATCCGTTAACTATCCAGAATCCACCTGAGGCCCTCGGGACTTTAACCAAATATACCAACCAAAATACAATACGAACTTAGTTGAAGCCTTAAACTACGTCAACCAACATCAAAATCTTGTGCCGTAACGTACCAATTCAATCGAGATTGACTTCAAATTTGTCACACGAGTCATAAATGACATAATGAAACTATTCCAAGGCTCGGAACCCCAAACGGACATCGATAACATCAAAATCCACTTCAAACCAAACTTATGAAATTCTTAAACCTTAAAAAAAATGCCAACTTTCCATAATAAGCGGCGAAATATTCCCGGGCGAGCCGATACTCAACCCAAACATAAGCCCAAGTCTGAAATCATCATACGAATCTATTGGAATCTTCAAATCCCGATTCCGAGGTCGTTTACTCATGTAACGACCCAGCCAGTTATTTTAAGAGTTATAGCCCCGATCCCCTGTTTACTACTTTCCTCGTGTCTTTCTCTGCTTATGTGACTTGTCGGAAGGTTCTTGTTGTAGTTTCGGAGTGATTTGGGACATTTAGTCCCTAAATAAAAACTTAAGTCTTAAGATTTTGACCGTAGTCGGGACTGTGTGAAGATGACTCTGAAATGGAGTTTCGTCGGTTCCGTTAGCTCCGTTAGCTCCGTTAGGTAATTTTGGACTTAAGGGCATGTCCAGATTGTGTTTTGGAGGTCTGTAGCTGATTTAGACTTGAAATGGCGAAAGTCGAATTTTGGGAGATTTTGACCAGTAGTGGACTTTTTGATATCGGGGTCGGATTCCGATTCCAGAAGTTGGAGTAGTTCCGTAATGTTGATATGACTTGTGCGCAAAATTTGGGGTCAATCGGATGTGGGTTGATAGGTTTCGGTATCGGTTGTAGAAATTTGAAGTTTTAAGTTCATTAAGTTTGAATCGGAGGGTGATTCATATTTTTAGCGTTGTCTGATGTGATTTGAGGGTTCGACTAAGTTTGAATGGTGTTTTAGGACTTGTTGGTATGTTTTGTTGAGGTCCCGGGGGTCTCGGGTGTGTTTCGAATGCTTAACGGATTGAAATTTTGACTTATGCAAATTGCTGAAGTTTTCTGGTTTGTGGTGTAATCGCACCTGCGGTGGGGGTGACCGCAGGTGCGGACTCGCACGTGCGGAAGGAGGAAAACAGATACGGATTTGGGCAGCCCAAGTTGGGTTCACAGGTGCCGATCTTTTTGCGCAGAAGCGGCCTCGCTTCTGCGGTGGAATGGTGTGCAAGAGCGGTGAGGGTCGCAGGTGCGACTCCTTGGTCGCAGGAGCGCATCTGCAGGTGCGGCATTTCTCTCATAGATGTGGACCCAGGGGACTTAAGTTAAGTCCGCACTTGCGATGGAAATTCTGCATGTGCGGCATCGTAAGTGTGACTGGAAGCTCGCAGATGCGAAATCGCTGGGCAGAAAAGGGCCAAGTTCGAGGGTTTTATCCCATTTTAAATTTTGGGACTTCGAGAGCTCGGATTGAGGCGATAATTCAAGGATTTTTCAGAGAGAACTTTGGAGTAATGATTCTTAACTCATTTATACTAATCTATAGTTGTTTTCATCATTTAATTAAGGAATTTGGTTGAGAAATTTGGGGAAAAAGGTTGGAAGTTCTTCAACTAAGTTTTGAGTATTGATTCGGATTTTGATATCAGATTTAGATAATTTTGGTATGAATGAACTCGTGAGTGAACGAGTGTTCATATTTTGTAACTTTTACCTGATTCCGAGACGTGGGGCCGGGTCGACTTTTTAGGGCGATTTTCAAAATTCTTGTTAAAGTCTTGATTTCATTAATTAGATTTGTCTATTATAGTTGTATTTATGATATACAGTTTTGTTTGGCTAGATTTGGGCCATTCGGAGTTGGATAATTGAGGAAAAGACATTCTTACGGATTAATTGAGCTTGGTTCGAGGTAAGTGGCTTGCCTAACCTTGTGTGGGGGGAAATCCCCTTAGGATTTGGTACTGTTGTGATATATGAGCATCGTGTACGTGAGGTGACGAGTACGTACATGGGCTATTTGTTGTAAAAACTCGATTTTACTCAGTAGCAACCTGTTTTCCTTTTAATTTGGTTTATACCATTTTACTGAGTAGTAATATGTTTTTCATTCTTAATTGCGTTATTGCAACCTGTGTAGTTATCCTGTTTAGTCTAATATCGCATGTCTACGTGCTTTAACTGCTTATTTGAGCTCTGTGAAGCATGCCTAGTTGATTTCCTGCTTTTCCTTGTTCTTTATTAGTATTAAATGTATAAATCTTGTTGTTAACTGTTGTATTTATCGGTTTGAGTTGTGTGTTTACTTTTGAGACTACAAGACGGTTCCTCTGGAGTTCTCCCTGCACATTTACTTTTGAGACAACGAGTCAGTTCCTCAGGAGTTCTCCTTGCACATTTACTTTTGAGACTACAAGGCCGTTCCTCGGGAGTTCTCCCTGCACATTTACTTTTGAGACGACAAGGCGGTACCTCGGGAGTTCTCCCTGCATATTTACATTTTGGGACTACGAGACGGTATCTCGGGAGATCCCCTGCTATTTATCCCTATGTTTTGCACTGTTATTTCGCTGTGTTTTCATTTTGTTAAATTCCAGTCTCTTATTATACTGCTATATTCTCCTGCTTTATTTATTATATACCAGCGGGCCTGACCTGACCTCATCACTACTCTACCGAGGTTAGGCTTGGCACTTACTGGGTACCGTTGTGGTATACTCATGTTACTCTTCTGCACATGTTTTGTGTGCTGATCCAGGTGTTTCTTATCAGCCCCGCTATTAGCTGAGAGTGCTTGCTGATGTACGGAGACTTCAAGGTACATCTGCCGCGTCCGCAGACCTCAGAGTCCCCCTCTATTCTCTCCTATGTCATTTACCTTCTGTACTTCTTTTATTAGACTCTGGTGTATTGAGATACTAGTTTTCCTTCTGTAGTTTGTGACTTACGATGTTCCGGGTTTTGGAAAGACTGTGTATTTATAGAGTATTGGTTATTGTACTTGCGAAGCGACATTTTTACTAGTTATTCAGTTATCCACTGCTGTTAGTTGCCAAGTTTTACTTCCATTTTGTTATTTCCTCATTGTGTTAGGCTTACTTAGTCATAAAGACTAGGTGTCATCACGACGTCTTACGGATGGAGAATTGGGTCATGACAGTTGGTATTAGAGCTTTAGGTTTATAGGTGTCGTGAGTCACAAGCAAGTTTAGTAGAGTCTCGCGGATCGGTACAGAGACGTCTGTACTTATTTTTGGGAGGCTATGGAACTGTTAGGAAAATGTTCACTTCTTTCATTCCTTATCGTGCGATATTGATTTAGCTTGAAACATATCTCTCATATTCCTTTGCAACCACTCGTGTATAACATTGTGCACTCGGTATCAGTTGTGTGTCGACTGTTCGTGATACCGTAGATGGACTACGAGGGAGCCAGAGTGTAATGATCCAAAAGGTCATCTTATGTTTTAGAACTCGAATTTGTGCTCTTAAGCCTTCAAAATCTCATTTTTATCCCCCTCGATTTGCGTGCACAGTCCGGGCAGGTTTCCTGAAAACTTTTATGTTGAAAACTAATGAAAATAAGAATTTTTGCCTTAGAGGTTGATTTTAGTTGACTTTGGTCAATATTTTTGGTAAACGGGCCCGGATCCATGTTTTGACGGTCCTGGTAGGTCCGTATCAAATTCCGAGACCTGGGCGTATGCCCGGAATCGAATTCGGAGGTCCCTAGCTCAAGTTATGAATTTTTGATGAAAGTTAAAAGTCTGAAAATTAATTATTTTCAAGAATTGATTGATGTTTGGCATTGTTAGTACCGGGTCCGTATTTTTGTTCCGGAGCCCGGTATAGGTTCATTATGATTTTTTAGACCTGTCTGTGAAATTTGGTGAGAAACGGAGTTGATTTGACGTGATTCGGACGTCCAATTGAGAAAATAGAAATGTTAAAGTGTTCTTGAGAATTTCATTTGATTTGGTGCTAAATTCGTAGTTCTAGGTGTTATTTTGGCGATTTGATCACGCGAGCAGGTCCGAATGATGTTTTTAGACTTGTGTGCATGTTTGGTTTGGAGCCCCGAGGGCTCGGGTGAGTTTCGGATAGGCCACAGGATGTTTTGGACTCTGGAAATCTGGTTTTTCTGTAGAGTTTGTGTTCTGGCATGTCCTTCTTCGCGTTCGCGAAGGTACTCTCGTGAACGCAAAGAGTAAACTGGGCAGCTGAAGTTTTCTTCTTCGCGAACGCGAAGTGATGGGGGACTTACCCTTCGCGAACGCGACCGGCTCAACGCGAAGCATGTGGGGGCTTGGGGGGGGGGGGTGTTGGGGGTTTGGTCGTTCCTTCATCACGAACGCGAGCCATGTCTCGCGAACGCGAAGGCCAGGGGGAGTAATCATCGCAAACGCGAGCACTGTCTCACGAACGTGAAGGCTTGGCAGCCCATACACTTCGCGAGCGCGACAGT